>NW_015622546.1:2505036-2765022 GCF_000835495.1 Cladophialophora immunda
CATCCTCTGGACCAGTCTCTACAGCCGCTCCGTGAAGCGATATCACTCCAGGTTTCAGTGGAGAGAAACATACTACCCAAACATGGCACCCACAACCGGCACGGCCTCGAACCCGGCGATGCGGGCACGAGACGATCTTGATTCTACGTAAGGATGACAGGACAATGGAAGCTGAACACCCTGTTAACTGTCTGTAGGTGGACGTATCTCGAGAAGAATGTCAACAACGTAATGACCAAGTTGCAAGAGGGTCTCGATATGAAGACATACATGTTCGCCAAAGCATCTTCCTTTGTTGCAGGTAATACTCTTGCTGACCCGATGCCAGGGGCGTGTATACCGCAGTGCACAATTTCTGTACTTCGCAGAAGGCAGCCACGAATCAAGGTCAGGCAGGCTCGCCAGGGACCTTAAGTCCCGTTCATCGCGGCGCTCATCTTCTCGGTGAAGAGCTTTACACTCTCCTTGGTCAATATCTCACGGCACATCTCCGTGATGTCTTAGCCGCCTCCGAATCACACACAGACGAGGCACTCTTGGCTTTCTACATTCGAGAATGGAAACGTTATACCGACGCTGCAAAATACAACAACCACCTCTTCAGATACCTAAATCGACACTGGGTGAAGCGAGAAATCGACGAAGGCAAGAAGAACGTCTACGATGTCTACACTCTGCACCTGGTCAAGTGGAAGGAGGACTTCTTCAAGGCGGTGGAGGGCAAGGTCATGGATGCGGTCTTGAGACTGGTTGAGAAGCAGCGCAACGGCGAGACTATTGATCAGATGCAGATCAAGGCGATTGTCGATTCCTTTGTCTCGCTCGGCTTGGACGAGCTTGACAGCACCAAGTCCACCCTAGACGTCTATCGCATGTACTTCGAACGTCCATTTATTGCCGCCACCAAAGAATACTACACCAATGAATCCCGACGGTTTGTGGCAGAGAACAGCGTCGTCGAATACATGAAGAAGGCGGAAGCAAGACTCGAAGAAGAGAAGGAGCGTGTAGGCCTCTACCTGCACCCCGACATCATGAAGAAACTCATGGAAACGTGCAACGAAGCCCTCATCAGTGCCCACTCCGTACTGCTGCGGGATGAATTTCAGGTGCTGCTCGACAACGAGCGTACGGAGGACCTTGCCCGGATGTACAAACTCCTATCCAGAATTAAAGATGGACTGGACCCTCTGAGAACCCGCTTTGAGAGCCATGTCCGGAAAGCCGGTATCGCAGCTGTTGAGAAAGTTGCGGCCCAAGGAGACGGCTTCGAACCCAAAGTCTATGTCGACGCATTGCTCGAAATCCATGGCAAATATCAACAACTCGTTAACGTCGCTTTTACCGGAGAGTCTGAGTTTGTGCGGTCGCTCGATAATGCTTGCCAGGAATTTGTCAACCACAACCAAGTTTGCAAAACCAACTCGACTCGGTCACCCGAACTACTTGCCAAATACGCTGATCAACTCCTCAAGAAAGGCGCCAAGGCGGCCGACGAGTCTGAGCTTGAAGAACTCCTTGTACAAATCATGGTTGTGTTCAAATACATTGAGGACAAGGATGTATTCCAGAAGTTCTACTCCCGGATGCTGGCCAAGCGTCTTGTGCACACAAGCTCTGTATCAGACGATGCGGAAACGAGCATGATCAGTAAACTGAAAGAGGCATGTGGTTATGAGTACACCAACAAGCTTCAGAGGATGTTCCAAGACGTTCAAATTTCCAAGGATCTCAATACTGCCTACAAAGACTGGCATGACAAGATTCTCGAGGACAGTGACGAGAAGAGGACCGTCGACTCCACATTCCAAATCTTGGGAACCGGTTTTTGGCCTCTCAATGCTCCCAACACTCCATTTGCCCCTCCTACCGAAATTAACAAAGCCATCGAGTCGTTTACCAGATTCTACGACCAGAAACATAATGGCCGCAAGTTGACATGGTTATGGCAGTTGTGCAAAGGCGAAATCCGAGCCAACTACATCAAGAGTCAGAAAGTGCCATACACCTTCCAAGTTTCGACCTACCAGATGGCCATCCTTCTTCTATTTAACGAGTCGGACAAATTGGATTATTCGGAGATCAAAGAACTTACCAAGTTGACGGATGAAACAATTGAACCCGCAATTGGCATCCTGTGCAAAGCCCGCGTCTTGAACACGACACCGGATGACGGCAAACCCGCGCCCGGCACTAGTTATTCGCTGAACCACAACTTCAAGAACAAGAAGGTCAAGATTAACCTGAACATTACTGTCAAGTCCGAACAGAAGGTAGAGTCCGAAGACACTCACAAGACAATTGAGGAGGACCGAAAACTGTTGCTCCAGGTACGTGCTTTCGAGTTCTCTTTTGAATTTGCGACCGCCTAACTCTGCCAGGCTGTGATCGTTCGTATTATGAAAGGTCGCAAAAAGCTCAAGCATGTCCATCTGGTTGAGGAAGTCATCAACCAAGTCCGGAACCGGTTCCCCCCCAAGATTTCCGATATTAAGAAAAACATCGACGCCCTTATGGAGAAAGACTACATTGAACGTTTGGACAATGATGAATTGGCTTACATCGCATGAGTCATGCACTTGTTGTGCACGACGGCTCTCTCCTGAAAGGCGGATCTATTGGTTATCCTCGGGCAGAGAAGACGTCCCTCTCGCTCATTTTTCTTTCTTATTGCAAAATTCAGCCGGGGCATTCAGCACTCGATACGGGGTGAGTTAGGGCGAATGGGACCGAGGGATCTTTGACGGGTCCGTTGACGGATGAATCCACCTTATCAATGGGGTGGTATGGATATCAGCATTGCGTGGCGGTGCAGCGGAGTGCGTTGCTTTCTCTCTCAGTTTTCTCTTACGGTCATCAGTCAAACTCCTACGAGCGTTCTTAAAGAGAGGACAAAGAAGACAGCTGATGGGACATGAATTCGATGGAATGACTTGACGATGCGTGCATATGAGCTCTTGAAAGTGTCCATAAGTCGACAGGAATAAATGGGTCGGGACTATGGGAAAGGCCTGGCGGAGGGTATCATGCGAGCAGTCGGTCTCAAAGGGCAACAACGGGCTTGTAACGGGGACGGTACTTAGTCTACGGTCGGTTGGTCGAGACAAGAAACGTTTGGTGCTGGTCATGTTTTTGCGCAAAGAGGCCCCTTGACGAGCAGTATGATGATGACAATGCCAAAGAAGACTCTCTCGTTTATCCAGGTCTCTAGCTCACAAGTAATCTTGGTCTTCGCCAGAACGCCTGCTCTGTTCTCTGTTTCCTTTGCCTTTCTTTGCCTCAACCCGACAGAAGCATGACTCCAGATGTAAGGGATATCCTGTCCTTATTAATAGTACTAACGCATATCTGATCCAGCGGCTACCTCGTCTCTGTGCAGTGACCTGCTAGATTCCGAGATGGCGTTCTATTCTCTGTCGGACTGTGCCGTGTTTTTCTCCTCGAGGCCTGTCCTGCCGTTGAGATATGTATTTTATGTGTGTGTGTGTCCATATGTATCTACTAGGTATGTCTACAGCCGGTGGCCCGCGGGATAAGGATGGGTAGGAATGGAGAAAGGAAACCCGAAAAAAACAACAACAAACAGGCCCAGGGCAAGATATCAATTGGAGGCATGTAGTAGGGCAGAAGTGTGGGCAGGTCCTGAGAGGAACATGGATTCCGCCTGGTGTGGTTTTTCGTTGGTCGTGTGGCATGGCATGGCGTGGCATGGCTTTCATTCACCCCCTCTACTTTCCTTCGAAGGCGCGTTGGTGGTTTGTCCCGGGCTGCTAGCACACCACTTGAAGACGCATCGATCTCGTTCGTTTGGTCTTGGGATTCCCCTCGACTTGGGATTCGACGTGCAGCCTGTGCTTGAAGGGCGTCGCGCCATTCCATTCCAATGCCTTGCGCGTCAACCACTCCCATGCTCTACCCTCGGATTGGATATCTGCCCTTTTCATCCTCAACCACCACCGCCGCCACCTCCTCCTCCTCCAGCCTCGTTCGCTCCAGGGGCACTCTGGGACGCCCCCTTGCCTTGCTGAGACTGCTGTATCCGTTCCCTCGCCCAGGAACCCCAGCCGCTCAGGTAGGCCCCCGCCCGAACCGCGCCCTCGCGCGCCGAAGCCTGGATCTGCGAGGCGTCGACGCGCGGGGCCCGGTCACGGAGGGATGCCGTCCAGTTCGAGCCGGCCGGGACTGTCGACGTGCCGCCGCTGCCACTGCCACTGCCGGTGGATGAGGCGGGAGGTGAGACAGGCCGGGCCTTGGATCCGGGTTCACCACCGGTGGCCTCGACGACCATCCAACTCGAGTTTGAACTCGCACTCGACAGGGCCACGGCGGGTTTTGTCGTCGTCGTCGTCGCAGGGTCCTGGTTGGGCTCTTTGCTTTCCCCGTCTCCGCTGGCCCTCGTGATGCTGTGGCTGCCGCTTGATCGCTTGGTCGCCCGCTGCTGCGCTCTCTGCTCCCTCGCGCGTTCCACCTCGGCCCAAAACCTCGCCATCCCGGCTTCCACCCTCTCGCGCCCGCTCTGCAGCGTGCGGCCCAGTTGTTCCCTCCCCTCCCGCACCCTCTCGTCAAGGTGGAGATCGGCCATCCCGCGGGCCACCCTCCTCTGCAGATCTTCCACGGTCAAACCCCCGCCGGTCGGGTGCCGCGGCTCGATGATGTCGAAGATGCGGTTGCCGCGCGTGAGGCGGTCGAAGAGGGCGAAGTTGTTGGTCGACCGCCACATGGCGAGGAATTCGGGGTTGAAGTCCGACGCCGTGTCGCCCGGTTCGGGCAAGTTCTCAATGTTCGCGACCGAGGCCGGGATGCTGTTCTCCGAGACGGATTCATGGTAGACTTGATATGCCATGCTGCTGAGCAGGGAGAGGATGTATTCTTCAAACTGCATGCGGATCGCGTCTTCGGACCCTGCGTAGCCCATGTTTCTCGGCCGACTCGGGTTTTCTGGATCCCACGTGTCCAGAACTGTCTGGGTGATGTAGTCGATCCACCGACGATCCGCTGCACTCAGGACAAGGGCGGTGCGCAAAGAAGGCGAAGTCATGGTCATGGAGTTGGACTCGTCCAGATTGATGAGAATGTCACTGTACTTTTCTTTCTGCTGGAGAAGGAGGCTGTTGGTGGAACCGACGACATAGGATTTTGTGTCGTAGTCGGCGAGAATGTCGAGTTGTTGCAGGGGAGTGTATGGGCCAAAGATTGAGCCCTAATGTGATCGAGCGATGGAGATGGTCAGCTCGGGGTGAAGAGATGAAGTTAAAGGTTGGGCAGAGATATCATCTAACCCCCTACACACTACTCACCTTCCCGAATATTTGCAACGGCAGGCCCATGAATGCTAATACTGCAACCCACGTTAGCGGCTATCCTTCATTGTGAATAGCGGTCCTTGGATCAATCAACATACATGAACCCCTATCGCCGGTTCTCAAGCTGGTCGCCTTCTGCACGTTCTGTGCGTAAGTATCCAGGCTCGGATCTGCTGCGTCTTGCAAGTTTGCAATGAGTCCGGGAATAAGCGAGACCAGGGCGAACTGCATCATGCACAGCCTTTCACACTTGGAGCCAAAGAAGAGCATCTGCAACAGAAAGGGACAACATGTGAGCACGATGGACAGTGAGCATCGGATGGTCGACAAGATTTATGTTCGAGAACGAGGGGGGAGGGGAGGAATGGTGTCAAAGATAGCAGAAATCTCACCTTCCGTTGCAGTAGGAGACATTTGACCAGAGCCAAGGTCTGGTGTCTAAACTCATATATCAGTTCTCGGAGGGAGAGACCTATAAGCATCCCGATATCAGTGCCGCGTAAAGCCAAGCCCCGGCATCCCATCCAGGCCTTTGTGTCGCCAAATGAAGGTGCCGGAAGACAAGAACAGCGCAAAGGTCGACCACATACCGAAATGATGGTCCTTCCCATCCTCATGCGTGGGCGGGGCTCTGAGTAGACTCTCCTGAAATTCCTGCATGGCGCAAACGATCAGCATTTGCTTTCCGCATCAACTCAACCCGAATGTTCGACGGCCGGCGTGACGGGCACTCACCCACCTTCAAAATCGAGATATCTGAAAAATCTCTATCTCACAAATTAGTCTCTCTCGTACCACCAATCGCACTGGCTACACCGCTCCCTCAATGGAACGGGGCAACGACGGACGGATGCACACTGGTTAGGCAAGGAGTCCGACTTACTCCTGTGCAAACCAGGCTGCCGTCACGATCCCCAGTCTTTCCCTTAGTTCCCCCATGCCTCTCGCGGTGGGCGAGATGACGACAACGGCCTTCTGGACCGTCGACCGGGTCACGTCCACGGAGCGACGCTTGAGTTTCTCCGCCCGGATCTGCCGCGTGCACGAGATGCCGAAAAGACTCGTGGCAGCGCTCGTCACCGCACCCGTTCCGCGCGAATTCGCCTCGGAACTCGATGGGGCCTCGGTGAGATCTGAGCCTGGGCGCCGATTGTCGAGCAGGGTGAAATAACTGAACTCCTCTGCCATGGCGTGAGCGCCGTCGGAGAGCGCCATGAACGGCAACAACGACCAGTCGTTGAGTTTGGCCAGGTTCTCGCCATCGCTGTGCACCCAAAACTCGACCTCTGGGCCACTTTATCCACCTGTCTGTCAGCCAAACGAAACAATACCTTTCGTATAGAACGTGCAGCAGAGTGGGGAACGGGCCAATTTGAGTTTTGGGCAAAGGGATTGAAACGTACCGAGCGTGGTGGAAGTCGACGACAGCGACCTGAGGCGTAATGGTTGTCATATTGCGGCTGAAAACAGTATGTTATGCATCTCAAGAGCAGGACAGGTCGAGAGGCTGTAACTTTACCACACCTCGTGGGGTCAGAGACGCAGCGCACCTGTATCTAGTGGACGTACAGAAAACAAAGAGGATCCCCGTTTCCGCTGAGGAATGATAGAGTCTACGCCGGTCTCGGATTTTAGTTACTCCGATGTGACGGGCTCCGCGCTTGGCACCGCCGCCGCGATGGAGGGCGGAAGCCTCCGTTGTTCCCTTGTGCATCCTACTCCTGCATCCTTGAACTCTCACTATCTCACAACGGAAGATCGGCGGGAGTATACGTTTATATCACAAGATCGTGTGCCTTCCTGCGTGCTCGAGAATCATAACTGTGTTTCACTAAGGTCATCACCACGCTCCGTTGCCCTCTATCTTCCGCCCTCCTGCCCTGGGTGGAAATTCCAGAGTGCTATGTTAAAGGGTTGACTATGCTGTATCCATTCTTTTCCCGCAATCCCAAGTCTTAAAGGGGGTTTGGTCCAATGCCTTGGTAAGGTGAATGCTCTTCCCGCCTTCATTATTGATTTGATATCTAAAGAACGAACAGCCTTGAAGTCTTCGGCTAGGTCTAGGTATCAAGTCCAGTTCGTGCTCTAACCTCCTTCTCATCCTTGACATCGAGAGGTTCAATGTTCCAGATCGTATCAGCATACTCGTTGATGCAGCGGTCTAAACATCAGGTTAGCCTACCATCGACGATGGGATGGGAATTTGTGCAAGCTGGACGTACCCGACGTGAAGAATCCCATCCTGGCCACGCTCATGATCGACTTGGTAACCCAGGAGTCCTGGTCTTTGTATGCCTCGTCGATGAGATCTTGGGTCTGGCAGTAACTGTTGAAGTCATCGCTCACTGTACAATCATTTCATCAGCCTATGATCCGCCATTCGAGCTCAAAGACGGTCTCACCAAGGTAATAGTCGCCGTGCTCCACAATGGCACTGATGAGGGCACCAAAAGCGGCCTCGTCACCGAAAGTGCCCTTCTTGATGCATTCAAACACTTTCAGAAGCTCAGGGTTGACTTGGTAATTGCCGTAGAAGTGGTGGTGTCGCAAATCCTCCACGTCCTCGGACAGATTGCCAAACAAGAAGATGTTCTGTTCTCCGATTTCGCGAGTGATTTCAATGTTCGCCCCATCGAGTGTGCCAATGATCAGACCGCCATTCAGCACAAATTTCATATTGCTAGTGCCCGAGGCCTCGGTACCAGCGGTGGAGATGTGTTCACTGATGTCTGAAGCTGGAATGATGATCTCTGCCTTGCTGACATTGTAGTCTGCCACAAAGACCACCTTCAGCAAATCGCCAACATCGGGATCTTTGTTGACCACTTCTCCAACCTTGTTGATCAGATGGATGATGGTCTTGGCCATCCAGTAGCCTGGGGCGGCTTTGCCACCAAAGATGGACACCTTGGGCGAGACCTTCTTGCGCTCCTCAGGCGTCATCGCCTTGATCGCCAGGTAACGATGAATCACGCCGAAAATATTGAGTTGCTGACGTTTGTACTCGTGGATTCGCTTGACTTGGATGTCAAAGAGGGCTTTGGGGTTGACACTCACCCCTGTGGTCTTCAGGATATGCTGGGCAAGTCGGACCTTGTTGGCGTACTTGATCTCCGCCCACTCCTTCTTGAACGCCTTGTCGTCAGCGAACGGCTCCAATTTGTTGAGTAGTGTCAAATCCTTCAGGAATTCATAGTTTCCGATCTTTGAAGCAATCAGTTCGGAAAGGCGTGGGTTTGCCTGGTGCAGCCATCGGCGGGGAGTGATGCCGTTGGTAACATTGGTGAATTTGTCCGGGCCATAGACTTTGACAAAGTCCTTGAAAATGGTCGTCTTGATCAAATCCGAGTGGAGCTCGGCCACGCCATTGACCTTGTGGGAGCCAACAATTGCAAGGTAGGCCATCCGTATCATCTTGGGCTGTGACTCTTCAATGATGGAGACTCGCGCCAACATATCGCGGTCCTTCGGGAAGCGCCGTTCGACAGACTGGAGGAAATAGAGATTGATATCGTATATAATCTGTTCCAGTATCTCGTATGTTAATAACGGTCTTTATAAGATGGGGTGCCTAAGGAAATGGGAAGCTACTAACCTGTAGATGCCGTGGCAGGAGATTCTGGATCAGAGGTACGGACCATTTCTCCAATGCTTCTGGCAAAACAGTGTGGTTGGTATAACCAAATGTCTTGGTGACAATGTTCCAGGCGGTGTCCCATTCGAGACCCTCCATGTCGATCAGAATTCGCTGCAACTCGACAATGGCAAGCGTTGGATGCGTGTCATTTAGCTGAATGGCCACTTGTTCGGGGAATTCAGACCACTCGCGTTTGGTTTTTTTGAATCTGCGGACGATATCGTGCAGAGACGCGGCACACCAGAAGTACTGTTGCTTCAAGCGGAGCTCCTTGCCCCTTTCGAGGTTGTCATTCGGGTACAGCACAGCTGATATCGTTTCGGCACGCTGCTCGTCGGCCACGGCACTTTCGTACTCGCCAGAATTGAATTTGGAGAAGTCGAACTCGCCACTTGAGGCCTTGCTCGACCAAAGACGCAGATTGTTCACGGTCGGGGTCCCGTAGCCCGGAATGGGCACATCGTAAGCAGTCGCCGTGACGACCTCGCCGTCCTGCCAGGACACAATCTGCTTACCCTCCTCATCTGTGAACTTGTTGACCCAACCATAGAACTGCACATCGACCGTGACGTCGTGTCTGGGGAACTCCCAAGGGTTGAAATCGAGCCAATAATCCGGAATTTCAACCTGATACCCATTCTCAATCTCTTGCTTGAAAATGCCGTATCGGTATCGGAGGCCGTAACCCCAAGCTGCGTAGTTCAAGGAGGCCAAGCTGTCGAGGAAACATGCAGCGAGTCGACCGAGACCTCCATTGCCCAAAGCCGCGTCGTGCTCCTGTTCAATGATGTCCTCAATGCGGAATCCGAGTTCTGCGAGACCGTCTAATCCCATGTCAGCGCGCTCAACACGGCGTCGTGGAGGATAACAAACCTTTGGCCACGCCTTTCAATCCAACGTTGAGCATTGCATTATCCAGTGCTCTGCCCATCAAGAACTCGAGGGAGAGATCTTCCAAGCTTGTGAGCTACCACACTTCCACCACAGCGTTCCTAGGACTCACAGTAGATTCTCTTTTGGTCGACAAATGTCTGCCTCTGCTGAGTCTTGTTCCAATCAATGATCAGGCGATCGCGAAAGGCCAGCGAAGTCCCGGAGTATGCGGCCCTGCATGCCGGTCAGCGTGAGGAATTGTTCGTGCCAACAGAGCGGCATGACGTACAGCTCGTCGCAATTGAAGAGGGATCTCGCCAAAGTGGTTTCGATATGCTTGACACATTCTGCCTGTTGAGAGCGTCAGGCCGTTTGTCCTCGCCTAGAGAAGCTTCCGCTACTGACCTCAAACTCTTCTTTGCTAGTGAAAGGGCGCGGGGACTGTCCAATCCTGAGTTAGAAGTGGCACCGGCTTCGGGAGAACAGAGGATGGAGTTTACAAATTTTCTCCAGCTATTGTTGGAAAGACAGGTCAGCATGGCGTGTCCATCCGTGTGGCATTGGAACGGGGAGGGAGTACTCACGCCTCTCGCATGTGCTCTGGAATGCTTGACTCCACGGCCTTGATGTCGCCAGCTCCGAAGCCTGTGGCGGTTCTCTTGTGCTTGGGTCGAGTGAAGCCAGGGCCGACAGGGCCTATCAAGGTTGAAATAGGAGCGCCCGTCGAGGGTCTACGCTCCCGCGGGGGTTGGGAAACTGCGGCGGCGGCTGCGGCGGCCATCTTGTCGGCGGGGTAGGACTAAACTACACGAGCAAGCCAAAGGGAGCGCAGAGAGATAAGGATAATATGAAGGAAGGAAGTCAATGACTTGGAAGATCAAGTTGCCTCGAGAAAGGAGGTGAGGGAGGATGAGAATAGTAAGGGAGAATGGTGAGGACAGAGGGGCAGGGCAAAAGGTCGTGGTATAGCTCGATAGGACGGGAAGGAAGGGGGAGCTTGGATTAATTGAAAGCCAATGGAGGTGTGGTTTCCCCTTGGCCTTGCACTGGCCTCATGGCTCATGGACTTCCGTCATTGCAAATGCAATATGATGGATGCCATGCAGAACCGGATCCAACCTATTAACGGGCTATTTCTTACCCAGCTCCATCATTCAGCATTCGATATGCATTAGTGCTGCCAGCAACAGCGGGCCTTGTGTCTCTGCTTGGAATAGACCATGGATCTTTCTATCTACAGCAGTCTCGCATCGAGGCATCGTCGATCAGTAGCCCTGCCAAAGCTTGAATATCTTCCTAGACTATGCGGTGAGCCATGAAAAAGAGAAATGCATTGCTCAAGGACGACTGCATGCGCCCATATTTCGAGATTTCCGCCTTTCAGATCCTTTACCCCGCCTTGCGAGCTGCCTGCGCCCATACCTGGTAGCTAGAGCTCAGGCTCCACGGCAACGGGGCGGTGGGCAAGCTGGGCAGTTTGCATGTGCAACCAGAGAGTGGCGAGGTTTCTACTGTTACACCCCCCCCCTCTCTCTTTCTATTATTGCTTCTTTATTCTAATGCAGTCCCGGATATCGATCAAGACCTACCACTCTGTATGTCCACTTACTTCCTTCGACGGACAATGCCATGAGAAACCAAGCACAAGCGGAAAAGAGGTGGACAAAGCTGCTGTTTAGGGCAACCAGATGGCGGGGTACGGAATACGAGTGCACCTCTACTCGTCAGCCAAATAAAGAGCTGGGATACCATGACGGTAATATGGTTCCCTTGCCTCCGCCTCGGCTTGCTTTACCTCCACAACCTCTGCACTTCTAAACCGCCCTAGGCAGGTAGGCGAGTCCAGTCCATTGGACCGACCTACCACCCACCCACCGCCCGTCGAGTAGGAAAGCTGCCTGAGAGCGTGGGGTGCGACGGAGCACCCATCACCAGCCGAACGAATGTATTCCCCCCTGTTCAGTTCTGAATAATGTGTGGCCATCCGCTCTCCCTCGTCATTATTGTTCTTCCGAGCTACAAGTCAGATGCCGACCCGTTTGTCAATGGAAGTGACTGCGATTAGGGACATTGGAGTCCAAAGACTCGCTGGAAAAGAGGCAAGGCTGTGGCGTGATATCAATCAGACCACCGCCGCCTAGGGTGCACTATCCACGTACATTCTGATGCTGAGCTCATCAAGGCCCATGACAGAAGAACCACCATGTCCTGTAATCCACCGGCGGCTGCTGTGTAATTGCTTTCCACATTGGGCCTCGATCCTACCTCAAGGTGCGAGATTCCGATGGTGCCGATGTTGCGAGAAACAGGAGGTCCCACGTTGAAATAGTGTCTTATTATGAGTACACGGCGACGTCCCCAGCCTTCAGATGTCGTATCTCGCTTTGCAGCCAACTATCCAAATGCTGTCCGCCTCCTGTCTCCAGTTCTTACGGGATGGCTTTGACTGAGAGCAAGATCGAACGCTGATGTCGTCCGTCATGTCTGCCCCAACGGTCAAGATTCCGTCCCAAGCATCCTGCGAATGCCGTGGTGTCCCAATGGCCAAGTCTGCCCCTTCGTCCCAATCCAAACAATTGACAGCCCATTGCCGTAGCAGCCCTGACGTGCGCAAGGATATCCATCACCACTTGCTCCAACTCTTGACTTGACAAACGAAAAGACTATTCCAAAACGCGAACTTTTTGCGGCGACAAACTCAAAAAGCGCAGGATTGGCGGCAACACGGGGAAACAAAACAAAGAGTCGGAACACCGCTGTCGAGCAACATCAAAGGCCTCCAGGCAGAAAATATAGCAGCGCGTGGTAGTGGCGCCTTCCCAATCCGTCATGACTCCCAATTTCATCACATGAGACGCTGGACGCCCGGCAAAAATGCAACTTCCAAACACAAACGAAAAATGGGTTCTGGTCGTGGCTCTCATAATATTCCCGAATCCTTCAGGGCATTTTGTAGGATGGTCTCCTTCACAGCGGCGAAAACTAGCCTAATGTTCGTCGTGTCGGTGGCTTGTGTGAGGCTGCACACGCGGTTAGTTGGCCGACAGGGGACATTTAGCAGGGACAGTGACTCACTGAGGGTAGAGGTTGAGCTGTGCTCGGTTCACTTGGTTGAACCGCCAGAGAAGGTACTTGGCGGCCCGATTGACGTCGTTGCCGCCCGAGTAATCAGGGAAGTAGTTCCCTAGTGGTGATCGACCTAGCTTCTCCTTGAACAGGTCGACTTTGTTGAGGAAGAGGATGATACTGGTCCGCATGAACCATCGGGAGTTGACGACTGAATCAAACAGTACGAGGCTTTCCATCATCCGGTTCTAGAATGGCGGTCAGCAACCCCAGCCCAACTTTTCTGTTTGCTCCGACTCCGACCCTCAGCATACCTGGTTTGATTCTTCTAGTAAAACTTGATCGTATTCGCTGAGTGCCACACAGAAAATGATTGATGTGACGTTCTCGAAGCAGTGGATCCACTTCTTGCGCTCACTGCGCTGCCCGCCTACATCGAACATGCTGGTATAACGTTAGCTACGGCGTGCTTGGGTCTCTCCCGGTGGTACTGACTGGATGCTCAATTGGCCCATGGTAAATCTGGTTTCATAAATACCCGTCGTCTTCGTGCGTGCTCGCAGGACGTCGGCCTCGTTGGGGATATAATCAGGCGCTGCCAATCTTCGCACCTCTTCGAAAAAGCTATCAATCTGTGAGCAGGTCGGGGCTCCATTTGGCCTCGGGAATAGAACGCCACGACGTACTAGGGGGCTGAATCCATCAAGTAGAATTCGCTCTGTCGTTCCATTGTTTTCGCTGACGCTGGATCTTTCCAGACGGCCTGAACGGCGTCGGCAACTTTGGGATCAAGCGAGGTATCCGGATCCGGGTCAACGTTAAATTCCATTATGTAGTCCACGTAGTCCTTGACGGTTTGATCCTCTGGTTCAATTTCAAACTGCTGCATGGCGCCGATCAGCGCCTTCATGCAATCAATGAGGTTTTTGTAGATGGTGAGCCGGTAGAGTGCCCTCTCCTCCTGCGTGTAGCCATTCTGGTGGATAATCTTCATCTGTTTCACAATCGTAGACTTGCCACTCTCACCGGACCCTACGAGGTTCAAAATCAGTCACCTGCACGCACTAGCATTTGTTATTCATGTCGCCTACCGAGCAGTAGGATTTTGCATTCTCGCCGTAACCTGCGGGAATCTTCCTCTAGTTTCTTGTCTATCGCCTGACTCCTCTTTTTCTGCTCCGTGTCCTCGGCCGACGCTTCTTTGCTCCCACATGCACCCATGTCGAAGGAATGGTGTTGGCTGTAGCGCTGCGACAGCGAGAGCGCTGCAGAAGCAGCGCCAGATGCGGCTGCAGCTGCAAAGGGAGCTGCACGGGCGTTCTCCTGTGGTTGCGGCCTGAGTGCGGGGGGAGGCAATTAAGCGTCGTTATCGAGTTCCGAGGGGGCAAGGCTTGAAGCAGCGCAGGCTCGATCGGGAGAATGGGAGATGTGGAGGGCAGGTTCGCAAGCGCAGCGGTGGACTTGAGGACGTCGATGACCTCGAGATGTTGATGATGGTGGTGGTGGTGGTGGTGGTGGTCGGGGCCGAGACCAGGATTCGCACTTGTCAGTGGAGCTCGACTCGGGCTGGAGCGGCTTGGAAGAATGAAAGATGGGTGCGAGGGGACTGGAGGCAGGCAGGAGCTGGTAGATATAGGATCCGGGAAACGAACGAGGAGGTTCCGTATAGAGCTCGCTGGCAGAGAAACGTCGTCGCGCAACAGGAAGTTGAGGGCGGCGAGGCAAGCCAAGGTTGTTACAGCAGCAGAGGAGAGATTTGTTACCAATGAAGTAGTCGACAGCTGACGAGAGGATGGAATGGGCCGATCGTGGAGAACAAGTCCCCAAGTGCGAGAGCGAGTTACGAGGAGCTTGCGCTGGCTGTCGTAGTGGCAGTAGTGGCAGTTGTGCCAATGCCAGCCAGAACCTCCAGCTTTAAGCGGAGTAGCCGAGCAGTTGGGCTTCAGGGACACCAAGGGGGATCACTAGGCTAGAGTCCCAGCGGCCAGGCTCACTAGGCTGGGTAGGCCCTCCCCAAGGGTCCCCAAGTCGCTAATAGTGCTGGGCGCTTTGTCTTGTCTAGGGGTAGCGAGACACGTTGGTTAGGCAGATTAGGCAGGCTGGGGATTTTGTCTCTGTCCCCTATCCACCGATTTTTTTAATTTCTCATTCTACTGCCCTCTGGTGATGGAGAAGAATGAATCTCCTCGTCCATGTATTTAATGATAATTGTCGTGGTCTGCCGACTCTTCAAGATATCAGACACCCCGTCTACCCAGCAGCACCAGCAGTGTGGCTTTGCTATCCACTGTTCGCGCATTCCATGACAGGCATCTGCCGCTCCAGAAAAACAGCGTCGTTCCAACAATCGGCAAGCTGCCAGGGTCTGCCACATGGTTTTGTTCCCGCCAAGGGTTGATAATTCCTGAGCCAGAAGAAACGATTGTGTTGCACGAGGTTTTATGGTGTCAAGATTTACATCCAACTGCGTCCACCTCGAGAACATGACCATACAGAATCATCCCATTTCCGCCCCGAGCCTTTGTATCCTCCAGTTTGATGGAACAGCCTCATCGCTTGACAACGCCCGGATTGACCAGGCTTAGCTGGAGATTTGTCAGGTCAGCGTGCTAGCACATGGCTGGCATACATGCTCTCGAATCTTTGACATGATGTCGTCAATGCTCATCACTTTCCAACAGAAGCAATACTCTCTAACCACTGTCTGCGCCGAAGTCTTCGTGGTAAATTTCCGACAGGGGGCCGGTCTGGATAACACCGTCGCCGACTTTCGTTTTCTTCTGTGCCGATTCTCCCGTTGAGGTGTTTTATCCTCTTGCTTCTTGATGGAAATCGGCAAGACCGATATACATAGGTGCTGTCTCAGCTTCTCACTGTTGGTTATTCAAATACTGGACCAAGTCAAACGTCGTGCATAATCAAATCTCGTAGCTGTCACCTGTTCCTTCGCTGTCAAACTTTGAATCAGGGTGCATGTCAGGCTCAGACCATCCTTCTATATATAAATGTGTTGCAGCTTTTTGTTCAATACACGGCCACACAGGTCAACACTCGCTACTGTTCTCCTCTTGCTGTCTATATACAAGTGACCCTGTGGATGTCATTCGACAGTGGTCTTCCAAGGTGAGTTGTCGACAGAGTCGTTCTGCTTACCCGTGACTACCAAATGATGAAACATATTTTTGTGCGGAACCTACAGGTCGTCCGGACTGTCTCAGGTTGCCATGATGGCCTGGGTTTGGGGCTTAATAGTCGTTAGCATTCGAGAACACCTTGCAGCTCAGAAGAAAATCCAAGACCGCCGAACAGGTGTACATGGCCTGAACCGCTACCGCAGGGCCACAGGAAAACCGAGCGTGTCCATAAAGGCTCACGAGGGACACGAGTCCAAGATATGGTTGGGAATTAATTTTCTCACAGATATCCTCGCAAAGAGAAGTTTGGCGAAGAAATTTGGAACAATGAATCCCCCCATCGGCCCCCAAGAAACTACTGCTCTCACGGCCAGTGATTCCCAGGACAGGAATAATTGGCCTGTTCGGAGTATTGGCAGGCATAAACCTCTGAAGGTGTGACTGTGCTACATTGGCCCGGTGGCTCTAACTGAAAGAACAGGGTGGGTGAGATCATCACTTATTAACGGATTCCGCAACCGGGCGCGACAAGCATGACCTGCACCTTTTGCTCAAGGGCCGCATATGAATCGGGAATATCGACTGAAATCGAGAGGACCAGAGAGTGGAGAGATCTGACTAACCCTCTGGTTGACGGGCTTTGACGGATGGTTTGGGAAAGGTAGAAATCGAAATCGCTGCCGGCATCGTACTGGCTGGTGCAGGGAAGGCCTGCTGGATCAAGAACTCCGGCCATGGGGCGACGGAAGAATGTACCACCGCTGTACGGAAGAGGATTGGACGGAGGATGCATGGAATCGCTTGATCAGGAGTAAGGATAGAGGGGCAGTTGATGATACACAGGACATTGAGGAGTGAGAAAAGTGCGTGCGCCGAAAGAGTTTGGCTTGGAGGGGGAAGTGCAGGAGGGGCGCAGGCAGGTGACGGTGATGATGGTGGTGGTGGTGAAAGTGCAGGTGAAGGTGAGGGTGACGGGTACCTGGGTAAGAGAAATGGGTGATTGCAATCGTCATCTTTCAAGCGGGCATTGTGGGCGCGTCGCAGCCAAAAGACCGAATTCTCAAGCCACTCCGATCGTTACTTGGGACTTGGTAGGTGCCGCTACCACCGCAGCCTTTACTTAGTAACCAGAGCTGGACCGATTCGAGTTTACGGGAGACGCCCAGGAGGCGGGAAACTGGTTTGCCCCACGCTGGCTGCTGCTGCTGCTGCTGCTGCTGCCCGCCACTGTTGCTCCTGGCTGCTCTGCTCTGCTCTTCTCGCATGCCAGCATTCACCACCACATGAAGTTTTTCTGCATAGTGACATTGGCCACAGTCACCAGTACCAGACAGGATTCTCTCAAGCCTCGTTGAATGCTAGAATACCCGTCAGTTGCGCCACCCACAACTTCGAGGTTTGTGCTTCTCGGTATCTGTCGCGGTCCTGTCGCCCCTCCCCGTCTCTAACTGCGATCTTCAGGATACCTGAAACATCCCGTACTTCTAAACCGCCTCTCCTGTTCTCGAGGCATCCGATTCACCTCGCTCCTGTATCTGACTGAGCCGACTGTCGTTCTGCTCTCGTCCTGCACTCACGTCGCGATCTCTCCACCGCCGCTGACACTCTCGCGATTCGAAGACCTCGCCTCCTCTCCTGTCCAAAACTTGGCTCTCCTTCCTTAGACTTTCTCTGAAGATGGCGGAGTTTGTGCGAGCCCAAATATTTGGGACAACATTCGAGATCACCAGCAGGTAGGCGTAGCAGCCTTGACAGTGGCAAGGCAAGCCCGGTTAACTGGAAGAACAGGTACACAGACTTGCAACCCGTAGGCATGGGAGCCTTCGGTCTTGTCTGGTGAGGACTGTTCGACAACGTGCATTTCCAGAACCCCACATTGACAATTTTCAAGTTCTGCCAAAGATCAATTGACGGGCCAGTCGGTGGCGGTTAAAAAGATTATGAAGCCATTCTCTACACCCGTGCTCGCAAAGCGCACCTATCGAGAGCTCAAACTGCTGAAACATCTTCGACACGAAAATGTGAGCGACAAGAGCCCCCTAAGTTGTCTTTCAAGATACTGAACCATCAGGTCATCTCTCTCAGCGACATCTTCATCTCTCCGCTTGAAGACATGTATGCGCAACCATCACTCTCTCCACAAAGTCCTACATGCTGATGTTGACTGCAGCTACTTCGTGACCGAACTCTTAGGCACTGACCTCCATCGCCTCTTGACCTCAAGACCACTCGAGAAGCAATTCATTCAATACTTCCTCTATCAAATCCTAGTACGTATATCAGCCGGAACATTGCTCCGATTCTTCAAAAACTGACACGGTCACGTGCAGCGAGGTCTAAAATACGTTCACTCGGCTGGCGTCGTCCACAGAGATCTGAAGCCAAGTAACATCCTGGTCAATGAGAATTGCGACCTCAAAATCTGCGATTTCGGGTTGGCTCGAATCCAAGACCCCCAAATGACGGGATACGTGTCGACCCGGTATTACCGAGCCCCCGAGATCATGCTTACCTGGCAGAAATATGACGTGGAAGTGGACATCTGGAGCGCTGGCTGCATCTTTGCAGAAATGTTGGAAGGGAAACCTCTATTCCCGGGCAAGGATCATGTCAACCAGTTCTCCATCATCACCGAGCTGCTCGGTACACCTCCCCAGGATGTGATTGAGACCATCTGCAGCGAAAATACCCTCAGATTCGTCCAGTCTCTGCCCAAACGAGAACGGCAGCCCCTGAGTGCGAAATTCAAGAATGCCGATCCTTCCGCCGTCGACCTGCTGGAGAAGATGTTGGTTTTCGACCCCAAGAAACGAGTATCAGCAGCCGGTGGCCTGGAGCACGAGTATCTTTCTCCATATCACGATCCGACGGATGAGCCGGTCGCAGACGAGAAGTTCGATTGGTCGTTCAACGACGCCGACCTTCCCGTTGACACTTGGAAGATCATGATGTACTCGGAAATCCTTGACTATCATAATATCGACAACCAGGAAACCGAGATGGGAGGCAAGCCCTTGACCGTGGAGCAAGCCCAGGCCGTGAACAGTCAGGTAGTCCAATAGAGTGGGTGGTTCTCGAGAGGTCTGCGCCAGCAACATTCAGCGCAACTGGAGGTGTCAGCGGGAGTTCCGTTGCGTAGTCCTCGGCGGAGTGAAACGAACGAATACCACGATATGTTTTGGTGTAACAGGGAGGAAAACGGGCATACCAAGATTTCTGCAACAAAAGGTTACGAGTTGTATGATTGCTTCAGGGCCCAGTCTGGACTATTTGTCCAGCCCGGATCCAAATCTTATGAGACATAGACCTTCAGCCGTTCTTTGTCCGCACAGTCCCAGCATGCACAAAAAACATGTAGTCGGTGTTTGTAGCGCGTGTCAGCCTTGTTACGCGGTTTCGGCATACAGCACGATCGGAATGGAATGCACGGCGCACCCTGTGGCGAGGAAACAGATAGAACCTTTGTTTCCATTTGGCAATTGATCGCGAGATCACTTTCTGTCTAAAACTCAGCGAGCTCGATTTCATTTCCGTGGGCTCCTCCTCCGGTGGTTCACTTCAGCCACAGTAGACCCTGCGTGCGTGAACCCCGTTCTATGGGACCATGGCCATCTTGGACATGATAGAGGGAGATCCGGTGGTCCAGTAGGGGTTACCTAGCTCGATGAGCCGGCCTCGCCTACGCACCGAACCAACACCATTCACCCTTGTGTCCCCACGTCACCTTCCCCTGATGTTTCGCTGGTTCCTTCCCATGATATTGCCAGATGTGCTACTAACCATCGAGGGTGCTTGTGCAAAACGCCTCTCTCACGAGAGCGAGCGAGCGAGCGAGCGAACGAGCGACGGGGCAGCCGAGATTTCCGTCCGTCCAGCTTCGTCTCGGACCATGATCTTGACGTTCAGGTTCAGGTCCAGGTCCAGGCCCCACGCCCAAGACCATGGGAGCCTCCGCCTTCAGTCGACTTCGCCTGACTTTTCCTCACCGGCGCCGTCCTCCACTTTCTCCGCCTTCTCCGCATCTCCTTGCTCGGTGGTCTTCTTCGCCAGGCCCCAGCCGAGGAAATACTCCGAGAGGCCGCTCAGCGATTTCGGGTCGTTGAGGCGCGGACTGGAGAGGTAGAGTTTTCCAGAGGTGCTCCCCCAGGCGGCGATGGAGCCGTGTTTGGCGCTCGGAGTGCTAGATGGATCGACGCGGTAGGATTGGGCCTTCTTGGGCGTGGCATCGGGGTCGGTTGCGGGTGTGGGCGCGTGGGCGGCGCTGGCGGTTGGGGTGGTTGCGTCGGCTCCAGAGGTGGGAGAGGGAGGTTGCTCCGCCGTCTCCTTCTTTGGAGTGGAGAGGCCGGACTTGGAAGGATCGTTGCTTGGAGTTGGAGTGGACATGCTGGATGAAGTCGAGATGGAGGAAATGTAGTGGGTGCTAGGGCTGCGAATGCTGTAGTAGAGATGGAAGCAATACCAAGGTTCTGAATTTGAGGAGTGGTTCGTTCGGTCGTTCGTTCTTTGTGTGATCGGGCGTATGAGTAAAATGACAAGACCTACCACCTAAGAGAAAAGATTGTCTTGGAGGAGGCTAGTGTTTGCTGTCGCGGCTTGACGTGCGGCTCGTCCTGTTGTGCAGCTGAAGCAGTCAGGTGGTTAGAGTACTCAAGAACTGCGCAAGGCTGCGGCTATGTCCCCTCTCCCTTTCCTTCATTTTGTCGCGTCAGAGGTAGAATGAGTGAGGCAACGACGCGGCTTGGACATATCTGAGTCAAGTTTCCCCGTCATCCATCTGGGCAGTGAACAGAACCATCTCTTTAGCAGGAGAAGAAGTCTGTGCTTTGATCTCTTTCTCCTTGGTCATACATCCTTTTCTTTCTCTCAGTCTTCACCTACCACTGCATCTGGTCGGGACTGAGCATCATGCGTGAGAGCCTTCAGGCGGCAAGTTTCTGGCCTTGGTTCAAGTTCTGAGCAGGAAGGTAGGATGTTCTCCCAGTGTAGTGAGCGTCATTGGTGTCGTCCTCCCAGGAAGCATTGTTGCAGTCACAGACAGGGCTCAAGCAGCCCCTGGACAGTCTTGACGTGACATGGAACCAACCCAATTCTCGACCTTCCCAGAGGTTTGGCGTCAACGGGTCACAGGAGAGAAAGCGAGGGTTGAGCGCTACTGTACGAGATACAGAAGCAGTATTCAAACGAAAGTCCAAAGTCCAAGACGAAGGGTCGTCCGCACAACCACAGACGCTATACCTGTTCCAGGATGTGCCTCGGCATCAAAGCATCAAAGGCAGCAAGAGGCTGCGGCCGTTACTATTGATTTCGCTGCACGGCTTTCGAGTTCCTCCGCCAGATGCTGTCGCCTTTTCCTTGTTGATGCAAATCCGTCTGACTCGGTGCGTTTGGAGGAAACCCAACACTCGTTTCGCCTCGCTCTTATCTGTCCCTCCATCCTTCGAATGTCCCGCCCCCGGACTACGTGTGCTTCAAGGACCCTAAGACCACGATGAGCCTGGGCCGCACGAACTAACCATTGCTAATTGTTCCTTTAGCTGACCGGAGGCCTCACTCATACCCCTCTTTGTCCTGGAGCTTTTGCATCGACTAATCAACATATCCTCATATACTGGCCGAGCCATCCTTTTCCTCACGTATATCAACAGCCTTGCCCTGCTAAGATTGTGGACAACAGCCGAGCTTGAACTTTTGTCCTCTAAGTTGTCTGCTTGTGTTCTGCCAAAGTTCAACATGACGACCCCTCATACGGCCCACGAGGGGCTTTCTGCGCCCGTTCATCAGGTCTCCTTTCGGGAAAAGGTGGACGTTTTCCCGGGGCTTCTATCACTCCGTGAGATCTTACGACAAGAGCTCAATGGCCCTTTGCAGCTGACAATGTTCCAGTTGGGACAGCTCTGTATACAGCAGCCGCCGCCCCTTTCCGCGGCGACGACGGAGCCCATACATATGGGCAGCATATCAGCTTTGCCATTGTGCGAAAGGTAGGCCCGCCATTCCCCAAATATCATGCTTCATCACTGAGGCGACTAGATGGTGCAAAGGTTCAGCACGCTTCAACTACAGTAAGTGGCGCCGATTCACGGCGCCAGACTCGGCTCACACGCGCAGATATATCGGCGCCCCATTTTCGACAATCTATGAGAAGTGGTGTAAAAGCGCTGGCGTCCAGCCCGAGTTTGTGACTCTGAAGTCTGGATGCAAAGCGTTCTGGATGGGCGATCCAAAGACAGCCAAATACGTCTGTGTTTATTTCCACGGTATGCGTCCTGCTTTGTCGGCACCGCTCAACCAGTGACTGACCTTCTCAACAGGAGGTGGTTTCTCGCTCGATGGGGACGATACCCATCTCCAATTCTGGAACAACGTTCAGAACGACCTCAAAGCCGACAACATCTCAATTGCATTCTTGTTCCTCGAGTACTCGCTTGTGCCGCATGCCACTTTCCCCAAGCCCATCTACGAAGCCGTTGAATCTGTCAAGTACGTCATGGAAGACCTGAAACGCCCGGCATCGGAGATCATACTCGCTGGTGATTCTGCGGGCGGTAACATGTGCCTCGGAGTCCTGTCACAAATTATGCATCCATCTCCTGAATTTCCGGAGCTCAAATTGGCCGACGGAGAGAAGCTCAAGGGTATTGTAGCCGTGGCTCCGTGGGTCAGCTTCAAGCTTGAATGGGAGAGCGAGAAAAGGAACCGTTACAGGGACATTGTCAGTCATCACGCCGGTAGCAAGTGGTCGAAGGACTACCTTGCAGGGAAACCATCGACGCCGTTTGCCGAGCCGCTCAATGCTCCCGCGGAGTGGTGGAAGGATGCCAAGGTTGAGAACATCCTGGCTACGGCTGGCGGAAACGAGATCCTGGTGGACTCTATTGCTGAATGGGTGGAAAAGTACAAGGTGCGTTGTGTCTCCTAACCGTTGTATTCTTGGTTATCAGCGCCATGCCTGGGCCGTAGTCTGTGAAAGTTTGCTGACACTGCTCTCCAAAGTCCGCCAACCCGGACTCCCTCACCCATGTGGTTGGTGCGAATGAGGCGCATATTGCTCCCATCATTCACTTGCGGTTTGGTGACAAGGCTGAAACAGAGCAAGGAAAGGCCATCAAATCGTGGCTGAAATCGAAGTTGTGACAATCTTGAACAGACGATGCATCTGCTATCACTGTTTGAATTAGAAATATACGTCGAAGAATACCCCGTCAATCACGTTTGAGTCTGACACGGAGCTGTCTTGTCGTCCTTCCTCTAGTATTCCATTTTTGTTGACAGAGTCCAGAGCAGAAGAAATGGAGTCGATTCACCAAACATGAATGTCTTATTCCGCGACGCTGGCTTTTGACGCATCGGTAAGTTAAGAAGAAGTTCACTGTCTGAAAGAATGTGGGTTTATTGCTTCTCTGCCTTCCGGTGTCAGGCCCTACGCAGTGCATACGCCATCAACACGACAGTCTGAGGAAAGGGCTGCTTCCCTCATGCTATCACATCCTTACCCCTAAGTTGAAAGGACTGTTTGGTTGTTGACGTGTCACAAGCTGTCCACATGTCATGCACTTCTAGAAGTTCTCGAACGAGTGATGGTGAACCGGTGAAGCCGTGACAACCGCAACCGTTTCTGAACCTCATCTCGTTTGACTGCCTTGTCCGGACAAACGAATCCACGAGCTTTCGGCGGTCTGAACATGAATTTGGTATGTACGGATCTGGGCACTTCCCTGCGCAAGCCCTCTGATGCGCATCTTGATGGATACCTCCTCGACACCAGATCACCAGAGCCAACTCAGTGAAATTTCATCCGGCCCGTCTAGGACTTCTACGTCGTGGCTCTCCCTGACACATCAGCGCAAAAGCTCAGCAGCTACGCCGGCCACGCAATACTCCTCCCGGAGTTGGGGCGCCTCCCGCCACAGGCAACCATCGTGGATATCGACGATCGATTCCGGTCTGAGCCCTACACAAAACCTGCAACGGAAGAATTCAGCCTCGCCATGGTCCTTGTTCCGATCCAAGAGACAGCAGGTTGGACGTCCTCCACCAACAGATGGAACCCACAGAGAGATCGGGTATCGTTGGTGGTCATCGGCCCCAGGCGTTACGAAGAGAAACAAAGTGAGAATCAGTCCACCCATCCCACTCCGACCCGAGTCTTTACACTGTCAGCGAAGACCGTCCCCCTCGGATACTCAACTACTACATCACGAGCCGGGAGGATTCTGGAAGGACGAACAGCCGTCGGAGCTTCGGCCAGTTCCGCCTCCAAAATCACAGATTAAGCCTCACACAACGCAGCAGTGGGCCGATCTAGATCCGGACAAGAGAGAGCCGGGATTTGCTCGAATCCACCCCGACGGTTGGAGCAAAGTCATTCCCAAGCAATGGATGGAGGATCAGCTCAGCGACAGGTCGTCAGACACAGGGGTAGACGATGACCGCAGTGTATACAGCCAGAGTAGCGGCGACGAAGTCACGAAATGCCTTCCGGTGTGCGACCCATCCGCGACCGAGAATGGAGAAGAACCTGCGTCTTTGTTGCGTCGGATTGAGGATATCGCCCTGCCTGCTGTGGCTGCTCTTCGTGATCAAAGTTGCGTGGACAACTCGAAAGAACCACAAGACTTGCATGCCTGGTGGGATGGAGGCTCGAAAGTTGGTTCTGCTTCTTCAGATCCTATTCGATATTGGATGTCTTCACTTCAGCCCCTTCCCGATCCTCATGTGTGCTCTGACAATGATGAGGAAAACGACCAAGCCAGTTCCAGTCTGTGCGAGTCCAGACGTCAGAACAAACCACCACGCCAGGTCTTCACTGATCCATTATCATCTGATCGCGCGCTCCCCTCTGGTCTCAAAACCGCAACAGGGATGGAGACAGGGCATTTGCATGATGGGAATCTCCTGGTGCCACGACCCCTGAGACTATCCCAGCGAGGCAGAGGCACATCGCCTGCTACCACTGCTGCCGTCGTCAACAATGAGTATGAGACTTCAGGTACCGGCCGAAACTATAACCTTCTCTCTATCCTGAACAAGCAACACCCCGAGGCGAAATCGCTCCAGTCCTCCTGGTCGACCATCTACTGCAGTGGCGCCGGGGTGGCTGGTGGTGACGATAATCCCACTGCATGTGCTCCTCCGCGGGGCAGTCGAATCGCACACGCGCCGTTGACCGAGCCCTTGACGACGAATTTCAAAGACAAGGCTCTGCCGCCTTTGCCACCCGGTAGTGACAGTATCTGTTCGAACCAATACCGTAACCATCCCCCTTCATCCCCAGAGCGCCGAATCGGAAGAGGACAGAGGGGAAGGGAGACGGAGAGGGACCGACTCACAGCAGACATTGACGAGATTCTCGACATGTACCTGCCCGTGCATCCGGGCTCGGGGCATCCCATCTACTCGTCAACACCGGCACCCGACCGCGCAGACGTCGTCCGAGAGGACAAGGCCAAAGCCGGACGGACGGACAGGAGCAGGAGCAAGCCGAAACCCGCACAATGCACCAGGCCGCCCAAACGCTCCATGTGGTCCTTCGACACCGACCCAGAGCTTGGCGTGAACCATCAGGCGAACGCACGGGGGATGCCACAGCCCACTAGGGCGACGATGACGGCGACCTCGACGACGAGCCCGAGTGCGAGTTTTGTAGCGGTGTATCCTTGCGCCTTCGACCCGGAGAGATACCCCGAGCTTCGACACGGGCGGGAAGGGAGGACAGCGCCGCTGTCAAAACCACCGCCAGCAGCAGCAGCAGCAGCAACAGAAAGAATGGCACGCGGACGACCAAAGGCGATGATGGCCTCGGTCGACAAAGACGGGCAGATCTGGATATAAAATGCCCCTCTCCATTTCGTTGTTTTTCTTTTCCTCGGCCCCTTTTTTTCGGCTCGAGATCATACTGGGTGCTACAGTTTTTGACCGGATATTTCCAAGGCCGTGGGGAGGGCGGAGGGGCCGGTGTATCTATCAATCCCAATGGCACACTCGAAAGGGCTACATGTCGACAATCCCCTTCGAGGCTTCTACAGGCCTGAGCCTCTACTCTCCACGCGGGCATACGGTATTTATGCTATCCCCCGAGTGGGTAGTTCCCCTTTGGATTCAAAATCGTCACACTTGAAAATTTTCACGACCATGGTTTTGGGATCTTTTGGTTCTTTGCACAGCTGCGTGATTCTAGGGGGCGAGGCGGTGTGTGTGTTACATTGTGGCGGAGGAGAATCTCTTCAGGCGTCTTCTCGTCACAGCACATCGAGGGACGGCATACTGCACAGGGGCGCGCGATTGTGTTCATCTTCATAGGCCGTGGTTCATATTGATCAGAAATAAAATTCCTTTCCTTTGGTTCCCTATTTTTGGATCCTTTCACAACTTGACATCCGTCTTCGTTTTCCTAGCCGGTCTGTCTGCATGTTAACTACCCGTGGTCCTATCCATCCTCCGCTTTCCGGGCCACTTTGCTCCTTTCTTTTTCAGGGGCCGGTCTGGCAACGCAGACATCTCCCACGGGGGAACAACGTCGGTTGTCGAAGGAGAAAGAAAATCCGGTGCGGGGACTTACACCGTGCTCTGGACAATCGCCTTGACCTGCTGCTCGCTCAACTCCTTGAGGCCCAACAGCTGATTGTCCGTCCGGCCCTCGAAGCTGCCGCCGGTCTCTTCGCCGCCGAAGATGCCGCTCAGGATGAAGCCGACCATGGCCTTGCCGATGTCGCCGCCCTTGGTCAGCTCGGCCATGCTCTCCTGGTAGAGCTCCTTAGTCGACTTGACGGGCGTGTCCCAGTCCTGGCCGTCCTTCTCCTTGGCGTACGCGATCAGCTTATTCTGCGTGGTCGCGGTGTCGTGCACGTAGACCGGCCGGTTGGCCGTCTCGGCGAGGTGCTCAATGACCCCGACCACGGCCTGGCCGATGGATTTGAGCGTCGTGGTCGAGAACGTGGCGTCGCCGCCGTTGAACAGCGTGCCCGCGTGCTTGGCCGGGTTCAGGATGAAGCCGTGCTGGAGGCCCCAGTCGAAAAACGGGCCCGTGATCACCAGCGTGTAGCTGAAGCTCGGGTGCTCCTTGACTTTGGCCTTGAGGTAGTCCTGCGTCGCGACTTTGTACTTGAACACGGGCAGAGCGGAGGTCTTGGGGTTGCACGTGTCACTGCCGAACTCGGAGGGGAGGAACCTTTCCACCCCGGCGGCGATGGAGGCGTCGATCAACGGGTTTTGCTCGCCCACGCTGGTGGTTGCGAGGGTGGAGACCACCACCTTGATGCCCTCCAGCGCTGCTGTGAGGTCGGGGACCGACGAGTAGTCGACCTCTTTGACTGTAATGTTGCTGGATTGGGGCAGTTTGGAGGCGCTGTTGCTTCCCTTGCGGGTCAATGCAGTGACGGAATAGTTGGCGTCAAGAAGCGCCTGGACAACCGGGAGTCCAAGGTTGCCTGTGGCTCCAGCGACAGCGACTTTTACAGGGGCCATAACGTGTGTTAATGGTGGAAGTGCTGTTATATCTCTTGTCTGAAGGTCCTGAAGAGTGGTTGTCGTGAACGTACGAGGACAGGCAGAGCCAGACGGTATCTAAGTCTTTCGATATGTGCAATGTGGGGCTGGTCCGGAAGGTTCAATGGGGATGTGGAGTTGATTCCCGTGTCTGTATCAGGCTGCTGATGTCGAGCTGGGCTTGAGAAATGGTGTGATCAACTTGAGATGGAGGGGAGGAAAGGAACAACCACCCTCTTGCACAGCAGGGCGTCTCTTTCTTTATATCTCCAATGGCCAGATGCCTGCTCCCAGGCTAAAGCGCGTATCTGCCAGTGTCGGTGTTCTAGCCTTGGGAATGACGGTATCACGGCATTCAATCGAAGGACCCAATTCCGCTGTGGCAATGGTTCGCGGGGCCGACGGGACAATCTTGTATGTCTCCGTGTTGCGTATTCCGTCCTCGTAAGCTCGATCTGGATCTTGGGTTTGAAATCCATCAGGACAATAACATTGATTCTCCCTTGTGCTGGTTCGTCAAGAGGGAGAATGCTGGACAAGGCTACCCCTGGGTGGGGAAGCCAGGGGCACAATGGCGTGTGCTGGTGGAGGGCGGCTGACTCATCGCCTTGTTGCTTGCTTGATAAAAAGTCGCCGAAGGACGCCAAGCCGGAGCAGAGTTTGCCCGATAAAGCACGTGCAGACCATAGTCGATGCATGGCTCTATATGGAGGTCTTGTGTCTATATCATGAGTGGCATGGCCCGAGCTTCACACGGTTTGGGATAATATTTGAGGCTGGCCATGACAAAAGATTGCATAGATGTTGCGAGCAGGAACTTTGTCCAGTTGATTGCGGGTGCTGGTTAGATTGGTAAGTGAAGTGGTCTATCACGAGGCTGGACAAGGCTGCCCAATCAAACTTGGATGAGGGTTGTGTGAAAGGCCACAGGCACTCTCAGCCTAACCCTTCTCTTTGCGGCTCAGAGCTCTCCTAGCTCTCCTTCCTGGCTAAGATCCATCAAAAGATAAGAGCTATCTATGCCAGAGCCCTGGCCCTCTTCCATTGCCGCCCTGGTCACCTCCTCGCCCATTCAGTCTTTTCTAGAAGACGTTTGACGAGAGCAGGCTGTGTGGAAACTCATTCTAGGACGACCGTACCATGTCTACTGGGCTGTGACAGGGCACATGTCAGCGTACATCGCACTATGAGACGCCCATCGGGCGCCCTAGTCAGGCACATTGGAGCAGATGAGGCTGGACATCCGATGGTAACTCTTGGCTTTAGCCGGAGTAAGCCTCGCACTATCGCAACTAGGTCTAGGCCCTCGTTTCGAGCTTGGTCGTTGCCAAATGTGTTGCCTCCTGCCTTCCAAGGTCCAATGACTGCCTCGTATGCGAGATAGCTGGGCTGCAAGAGCTCATGTTTTCTCTTGGCTGACAGACGCCACAGGGCTCGAAATGAGCTTGTGCAGCTCCGCCCCAGCTTGTTGGCGCATCCAGCCATCTTATATGAAGTCTCTCCAGCCCAATGCGAGATTTCTCAGGCTGCCTGCTGTCAATTCTGATGGGTAGGAAGGACAACTTTCAGTGGGCATCGACTCAGTCCACATTCCGCCAAATTCTCAAATGGACCCAGCATCTGTCGTCGGCCTCGTCAGCGGCGTTGCAGCGCTCGCCAAACTAGTGGATGGCAGCCTATCCGGCCTCTCTGAGTTCATCAGTCAGTCACGGAGGGTTGACCAGACCGTCCAAAGCTTTCACGATGACATTGAAGCCTTGTCAATGGCAATTACCGCGGTGTCAGCCAGGTTTAGATCCAGGGGCGGTTCCACGCTGACCTTGAACTCTCCCGCCTCTCGCGAGGCTGCGGAATTTCTTTCAATCTCGGTCGTCGCTTGCCAGCGACTGATGCAAAGGCTTGAGACATACCTCCCTAGCCGTCGATCGTCGGGCGGGGGCATCAAATATTTCCAGCGGCTACTGCTCCAGAGACGGATGAATCACAGCAGAGAGTCCATACGAGTCACCCAAGGCCAGATACAGATGCACACTTCCATAATCAACACGGCTTTCAACCTCCTCATCTTGTAGGTTGTCCACTCCAGCGCCCTAATTTGCACTTATTGCTGACTGGATCCAGTGACCGCATCACCCAGTCGCCTCGAGGGCAGGCTCAAGACGTGACACAGCCTTACAATAACTTGGTGGGCTCACTGGCGGAGCTTCAGAGGGAAAGGCGGCGACTTCCTTCAGACTCTGATCCGGAAACGGTGGTTGCTGTTCAAAACGCGCGAGCTTTGTCCAATACTGCCACCACCAGCATATCAGGGAGCGTTTCGGTTATCGGCCGACAGTCCACGCAAGCGGGCTCTCGGTCTCCTCCCACATCCTCGCCGGGTACTCAACAGCCCGTTCCTGGAGCTGCACCGCCCAACGTGCCCCCTCAACACACACGCAGTCGAAATACAAGGTCTCCTCCCAGCGTTAGCTCTCCACCACGCGGCACACAGTCCGCCAGCGAGGGACGAGCTCACACAAGATATGACTCCGGCTATGGTAGTCAGGAGAACGACGATGCAGACAGTTATTTCAGTTCGATCCCTCCGGTCAGCCCAGATCAAATGCGCCTGGAGACCCAGCGGCTTCTTCAGTCTCATGGCCATCCAATTTCCCGAGTCCGACCGCTCACCATTTCTCATGCTCATAAAAAGGCCCTATATTGGGCTGCAACCGAAGGCCACCTCATGGCGGTGAAATATCTCATTGACCGGGCCACGCCGTTTGACCTACGCAATGAGACTGGATTCGCCACTCTTATTTCAGCCATCGAAGCCCAGCACACCGAAGTTGTCAAATTTTTGCTGTCCCTCATCAGTCAGGCCGAATTCACAGGCACCCCTCAAGCACACGATGCCCTCCTGGCAGCGGTTAGGAGTGGCGACTACGCAGTCTCGGCCATCCTGCTCGACAAAGGCGCTAATCCCAACTCAAGAAAAGGCAACCAGGCCACGCCTCTGCACCTGGCAGCGGAGCGGGGCTACCTCAGCCTTGTCAAGCAGCTCCTGCTCAAAGATGGCGACGTGTATGCCAAAGACGAAGACAAACGCACGCCGTTGCATGCTGCCGTAACCGCTGGCTCGGTGGCGGTGACTCGTATCCTCCTCCAACATCGGGCTGAGGTCAACGTCAAAAACTCCGAAGGCGACACTCCCTTCCACATAGCCTTTCGGTCGGGGGAACTGGAAATTTTCAACAGCTTGATCGAATGTGGTGCCAAAATGCGGCTGACCAACGATGACTTTGTTCGGTCAACCACTCTCGACCAGCTGCTCGGTGGAAAGCTGGCGGCCGGCTTCCATGCTTTTGTCAAGTGTCTACACCGGCAGAATCTGTTGACACTCTTGCGCATTGAGGAGATTGTCTATTACATTGCCCGGGGGAACTACAAAGATGCATTGAATTACCTGTGTAATGAGGGCGTCCTTACTGGCCCACATTCACAGGAAAAACCTGTCGGAGAAGACTTCGATGACACGAAAAAGGCCCCCTTCCTCCCTAACAAGATATCGTTTGAGACGCTCGGATCTCTGCCAGCCTACGAACAATACTATAGGTACAATGGCGTTGACGTCCTGTACCGACACCAAGATACTCTCGCAGACCAACACGGCCGCAACGAACAAGCACTGAGGAGGGCAGTTGATGCTAACAATGGACACGGCTTCCGTGACACGTTGGAACAGATGAACCCTGGCCCCGGACATCCTCACTGGCCTATATCTGCGGAAACACTCTGCCACGTTGTGAAGCAGGGTGACCTCGGCATGCTCCACGCACTCTTCTGGACAAAGGTCGACATCAACGGCAGAGACTCGACCGGATGGGCCGCCATCCACTATGCGGCGGACACGTGGAACATGTACGACAAGCTCGTGACCCTCCACAGCGCCGGCGCGGACATCAACCTCCAGACATCCGCGTTTCGGGACAAACACGAGAAAGGGGCCACGGCCCTGAGCCTGGCCTTTCGCCAACGGGCAGAGTGTCGAGACCAACGGAGCCGGGATTACTGGGACACCGTCTGCCTGGCCTTGCACACACGGGGGGCCAAAGCTGCGGCGCCCACGCCCTCCTCGAGAGAATTTCGGCCCGACAACGCCGCCGCCGTCCCGCGGGCGCCTTCTACCAAGAAGGTGCTCAGGAAGAAGCCGACTTCGGTGAGTCCGCTCAATGTGGCGGGCTCGGAGAGTACGACGCGGCGCCACGCCGCGGAGGTTCCGCTCGGCGGTCGCTCCATCCGGCGGACGCCATCAGGAAAGAGTGTCCTGGGCAAGAAAAGCCGTTCTCCTTAGCGGGAAGAATCTGTAGGCTTGAGTGGGATGAAATTGAAGATGGGAAGGGTGACGAGCAGATGAGAGAAGACACGGACGAGAATACCGGGAGACCGAATGAGAGGAAAGACGCGGCATGTACAGCGTGCGGGTCGCCATTAAGAGAAAGCGTCACCCGGGCGAAGGCAATATAGAAAGCACGATCTGGATTACATAAAGGGCACAGGGTGCGAGGGATTACATCCACTATCTTTGCAAGGTGTCCTCGTTTCGAATCTTGGGTCCTAAGAAATATTCGATCTGGCAAAAAGTTCATTGGCGTGGGTAATACGTCGTAATACGGGGAGTATATACGTAGCTAGCTCGCTACTAGGTAGGTAGGTAATCAGTATATCAATGTCCCAGTGCGATGCCGTCGGCGCAGAACTGCGCCTACAAGTTTGCTTGACGACAAGGCTAAGCATATCTGCTTCCAGAGATGCACAGAATTTATCCATCCGCGGTTCGACCGTGGCCGCCAAACTCGGCGGGAATTTCGCCATGGAACTCGCGTTGATCTGGAAGGAAAAGGGAGGAAGGATGCAATATCAATCAGACGTATATATTAGAACATGCGCAATATCTTCGTGGCCCGTCAAGACGGAATGCCCTCGTACTCCCATCCATTATCGCCTCTTCTTCGAGTTCGGCTATTCCTTCGGTTCTGGTTACATTTGACCAGGATCGTCAGGACAGTCAGTATCAGGATGATCAGTGCCGCTATCGTTGGAATGAGAATCTGTCTTTGTTGTTCCTCCTCCTTGAAGTCCGAGTAAGGACATGTTGCGTTGGGCCCGCCTAGGACCCAGCAGTCGGCTTGGTCCAGTGAGTTAAAGTTGATCCAGACACCTGACAATATCCCATCAGAGTCATCATTTCGGGGAGTAGTATCATTCAATATCTGCCGATACAGGTACGTGTTTTCAAGCCCCGTTCTGGGAAGATCGAATGACGTCGCGTCTGGACATGCATCTGGTGCCGCACCATAAGGAACATTGAATGTGGAAAGGCGCCATGCATACGGCTCGCCTGCAATGCGACATGCAGCTCGCCGTGATTTCTGGCATGTCTCTAGCCGCCAACGTCCCTGGAATTGGCTAGTTGCATCAAGCACTGCACACCGAAGGTCATCATCAGTCTTCCCGTTTGCTGAAGTAGTGTTTAGCGGTTGGCCTGGAGCCCATCCAAACACTGTTGACTGTGCAAAATCCTGATAAGACAACAAATTGTTCTGTACGGACAAGCCGTCGAGGGTCACGTTCATAACGGGCGAGAACCCGCATGCTGTTAGGTTCTGGGAAAGGGTGGAGAGGGCATTTGAGTTGATGTCCCCAATGGTTGAAATCGCCCAAGACGCGTTGACCTGAGCGATGGTCGTATCACCTGAGTGATAGTAGCAGCCCGCGGTTGCCTCGCCGCTCTCACTCAATGCGACATGCGGAGTTGGAAACAGCTCGGTTGCATTAAAGATGGTGCTCGACTCGCTCAGAAAGTCGTACTGTGCCATCTGTGGGTCAATCTGATCCCAACTCAGCAGAAGTCTTCGGCTGTCAGTAAGGAGAATCCAGGTTTCTCCAGGCCAGCCGTCTGGTGTGGAGCGGATGCCATTCTCTCCTGTTTCCTCGGTACGGAAGTAGTTTGCGTCTGTAGGTACTCGGTAATCATCACGAAACCACGACCTGTTCAGATCGTTACGATCGTCTTGCAGGTTTTGCGGTGTGTATATAGCTTTACCGAGAGCAGCCTCGAATTGGGCTCCTATGAGATCATCGGAACCAGGTAGTCGGCCCGGCATCGGTGTATGTGCAGGAGAGGAAGGATCGGTAAATGGTGCAGCGGCATGTAAATTGATGTCAAGAAAGTGTAGTCGTGCCGAGATGGTGTCTGAGGTATGGTCAAAGTAATCATTGTACAAGGAAATGACGGAACCGATGTTCAAGTCCAGGCTGCACATGTAAGGTCCCAATTTGAGTAAAGTTCCACCTGTGGCACCAGTCGACGTTGGAATGGCCACATCACTCGTCGTCGTGGGAGTACCACTGATCGAAGCAGTGGTAGAGGAAATCGGCGAGGTGAAGTTGCTTAGCGAAGACGCTGAACCCTGCCGCTTTCCGACGCTAGGCGCCAGAGAGGCCGTTGAATTTGACGCAACTGTGGTGGTTGGAAGCGGAGTGGCAAAGGATGTGGATGCAGTGATTGAAGACAGTGCCGATGAATCCACGCTGTAACCGGCAGTCGAATTGCCTACTAGGGGAGGAAGCTCGACTGGACATAGACTGAATTGCCGGTTGATGTTATCCCAATACAGGTCAATGATCAGACGGCGGTATTGGCTAGCAAACAGATCCGAGATGCATGTTTGAGTCGGGAGGTCATCGTAGACCCCATTGGAAAAACAAGCCTTCGTAACGTAAACCCCCGGGTGAGTTATGTAATTGATGGGAATTTGCCCCGAGGCATCTCGCATGGACTGGGTCAATTAGTTGTGACGAGCAGTTTGAGCATCAAAGCAGGCAACCCACCAGGAATACGGTCCCCCAGTGGTCATCCGGTTCCGCCAGCTGGTCAGGCTGGTATTCGAGAGACGTCATCTGTCAGAATGGTATCTTGACATGTTGAGGGAGTAGCAGGTTTCCACTTCTTCCAACACTCTGAAAGGAGTAGAGATGGGTTGGCGGCAAGTCGGCAATGGTAGTAGAATGTCACCGCGCGAGGGTCCTTTCACCTGCGCGCCGACCGAGTCTCTGTGGTGTATCAAGGCCCCGTGTACATCAGGTCGGCGAACTTCTCTGTGGGCTCGGAGTGCTGGGTACCGTGGTTCCCGTGAATGTTGTTCGAGTTGCAACAACGAAGGTCAGCCATGAGATATTGCACAGCCGCAGTCTTGGCAGCGAGGCTGAAATCAGTGGCGCAGGCCCATTGCGCTCCCCCGGGAATTTTTGGCGCCTCTTATTCTTCTCATCGCAAACCGTGTCTTCTGTCCAGAGGCCAACTCGCCTTATACCCGACGCACCGAAGGTATTCACTTCTCCGAAGTCTGCTTTGTTATAATCTCTTTACAGGTTTACCACGCGGAAGTGAACTTTCCTACGGACCCTCACTTCTCTCACTCTTCTGCAATTCCCTCTACTACGACACCTGCAACCATGGCATCCCCAGGCGGCCCTCCGCCGGGCGCCCAACCCTTCTCCCCACAACAAATCCAACAGTTGATTGCCATGGAAGCCCAGAAGCGCGGAATGACCATCCCCCAATTCCAAGCCTTCCAACGACAACAGATCGAGGCCGAAGCCGCCAAAGCGGGAATGACCCCTCAGCAGTTCGTCCAGATGAAGCAGGAAGAGGCAAGACAACAATTCATGCGCCAGCAGCAGGCGGCTCAGCAACAACAGTCACAACAGCCTCAGGGTGGACAACCACAAGGACAACCACGAGGACCGCCGCCCGGGCAGCAGGCCCAACATATCCCCTTGAATGCAAAGGTGGAAGCCAAACCCGAGGCGCTGGCCGTCGCGAAGTTTCTACGATCCCAGGATTTGAAAACTCGAACGTGTATCTTTAATGGCGAGAGAAAGGACATGTTCAAAGGTATCACCAGATGGTATCCTCCATATTTGTGTCCCCCGCTGATCATGACATTGCACAGTGAAACGAGCGTTCCGTGCCCTGAACTCCGACGCCTACAAGAAGGCTCAAAAGAAGAATCCCTTATTGCCTAAGGTCGAGAACGACGTTGACGCGCGGTCAGCCCTGCAACTTCTTCCCCTATCGATGCTTGCTCTGCGGGTTTCCAAGAAGGACCCACACGAGGGACACAATCATGCCAAACCCAAGAAAGAGAAACGAGTCAAGGGATTGTGGGAAGTCAAGATCGAGCAACAACAAGACTTTGACCCTATGATGCATTATGTCTGGCTGTACGAGGGGTCACAGTGGAAGACTAAAATGTGGGCAGCCCTGGTTCTGGTGCTGGTCTTCGCAGCCGTGCTCTTCCCACTGTGGCCGCTTGTCCTGAGACAAGGCGTGTGGTATCTCTCGGTCGGCATGATGGGGTTGATTGGCTTGTTCTTTGCCATGGCCATCTTCCGCCTGATCCTCTTCGTCATCACCTTCTTCCTGGCTCCGCCTGGCCTGTGGTTATATCCCAACCTCTTCGAAGACGTTGGCTTTTTCGATAGTTTCCGACCGCTGTGGGGGTGGCATGAAACCAAGGAGGACATCAAGCGCAAGAAAAAGGAGAAGAAGGCCCGGAAGGCTCAGAAAAAGCTCGCTGCTTCTGCCGGCGGAGGTGAGAAAGACGTGGCTCCCGTGGCGCAGGCGCCCTCGAATGGTACGGCCGTCACATCTGCAGTTGAGCCTGCCACCATGTCGACTGCGGCTAAGCGACATGTTGCTCCGACGGTGGAGGAGGCTGATGATGAATGATTTCCGATTTTGGGACTGAGGCGGGGACCTTTGCACGTCATGGCGTCCTGGGTATGTAAGAGCCCGTTGACGCACGATGCGGATGGATGATGTACCAACATGGGCTGCCTTTGGATTCAGACGGACTTCACCAAGAACCTTTTTTTTTCAACCGAGTTTGCCCCGTCCCATTACTTGTGCCAATTTCTCCTGGTCCGTCTGCGGCGCTTTTGGCTGGTCCTCCAGACGAGGCCTCTTTATCTTGCCCATCTCTTCCAGCCGCGCCGTGACTCGATCCACCAGAACCCCCGTCCGGCCCATTTGCTTTTCCAACTCGCCTAACCGCGTGATGAGGTTTGGCTGGATATTCACCTGCGGCTCGCGCAGCGGCTCCGTCAGTCTCTGGAGGTGCCGGTACTGCGCGAGTCTCCCCTTCAGCGCGTCCCTCTGCTGGCTGAGGGACAGCAGCTCCTCGCGCATGCGGGTGTACCGTATTCCGTTGTCATCTCTTCCTCGCTCCTCCTCCTCGCCCTCCTCCTCTTGTTCTGCCCGGTGTTCGTGGCCAGGGTGTAGATGGAGCGCGTCATAGTCTTGGGGCAGCGAAGCGATGAATTCCGAGTCGGTCAGGTCGGCGTCCCTGCGGACGCCGACCGTGTCGAGGTCCGCGCGCTCCGAGTCCGCGGCCGCGAGCGCCCAGTGCAGCGACTCGATCTGCTCGGCGACGTGGCGCTGCGACTGCGTCGAGAAGATGAGGCGGTTGTGCTGCTTGACTTTCTCGTTGACTGGCACAAATCAAGCAAAAAATGGTTAATTTAAGTCACCCACCAGTTTATTCTTTTCCTTCCCCGGGAGGGTCTGGGTACATACCTTTGGCAACGAGATCCTGGATCAATTTGTCGCTGAGGCGGCCCTCCTCGGGCTCGGGCAGGATGTCGCGCCATTGCGTCGACGGCTCCAGCGGCGTTTCGAGCAGGCGGATCTGGGAGCGGAGGAAGGCTGCTTTGAGCGCCGTGATTGAGGGTTCGTCCATGTTCGTTCGACACGAGAAATCTTTTTCTCAGGCTTCTTCCTTGTTGCTTGGCCGTGGCGGTGTGAGTTGCATACATATCCGCGATTGCTTCGCTCAACCCCGCGACGCGGTCAAGGTCACCAAGGCGCGTCTCGGGGAAATACGCCGCACTAGAAGCCACCTGCCTCAGTACCGTGGAGCACAGGGCCCCCAAGCGAAATGAATTGGGTGCTCGGAAAAGGGCTGCTTTCGCCTCAACGCCCACAATAATAATAATAACAATGACCTCGGCTCATTGCTCGAAGCGGCTGCTCGGCCATCTCCAAGGGAACATTCGTTGGGAACCATGCTACAATTTCCTCGCCCTAGAACCGGCTATTTTGTCTCTGCTACAGATTTATATCTAGACAACATTGCGACGGGGCTGATGTGCTTTCATAATTGCGTGCGTTGAGTTACATACCCTTGGCCTTCCCCTCTACTTTTCTTTGCGAATAGAGTCTTTGGACTTTCTGTTGCCATCATGGCCTCGCAGGCTCGGCCCAGGGTGCTCATGTTTGATATCGGAGGCGTTTGTGTAAGTTTCCTATTCCCCATTCCCTCGGCTTGACGTCGAACATGTTTTGGAATGCACATTCTGGTCGCGTTGGATGGTGTGGTACAGTCGGAGAGTAAAGAAGGAAGGAAGAACACCAAGAAGAGATACATACAAGTGGACAAAGCTGTGACGCTCGAGATGGTGTTGACCTTTCTTCCTGATACGCAGGTCCAATCTCCCTTCCAAGCCATCCTCGACTACGAGATCAAGGAGGGCATCCCGACGGGGTACATCAACTACTCGATCCGGGCGCTGACGCCCAACGGGGCGTGGCACCGGCTGGAGCGCGGCGAGATCCCCAACGACAGCGAGTACTTCCGCATGTTCAAGGCGGACCTGCAGCGGCCGGAGCTGTGGGCACAGTTCCACCGCGAGAAGCTGGGGATCACGGACGCGGCGCGGCTGCCGCCCATCCCGGACATCGACACCGAGGCCCTGTACTGGACCATGATGAGCCACTCGCGCAACCCGGACCCGTGGATGTACCCGGCGCTGCTCCGGCTCCAGGCTGACGGCCGCTACAAGCTCGCGGCCCTGTCCAACACCACCCTCTACCCGGAGGGCCACCCGTTCAACAACCCGTCGCCCGACGACGTGCGCCGTGTGTTTGAGATCTTCGTCTCGAGCGCCCACGTCGGCATGCGCAAGCCCAACCGCGACATCTACGAGCACGCCCTGAAGCTGATCCGCGAGAAGTGGGGCCAGGACATCCAGCCGCGCGACATTGTGTTCCTTGACGACATCGGCGAGAACCTCAAGACCGCGAGGAGTCTGGGCATGCGCACCATCCGCGTCGTGCTGGGCAAGACCAAGGACGCCGTCCGGGAGCTGGAGAACGTGACGGGGTTGACCCTGGTGGGGGAGCCGTGGACCAAGGCCAAGTTATAGAACCTTGTATGTGGTGTTTTTTTCGTCAGTTGATCGTGGGAGATTTTCTCCTTTTTATTTATGCTGCTCAAACATCCATAGACAGCGAGGATCTAGATAGACCACGGGACTGTATTTCTGTCACCGTATCGAAATGCCCGGCAGGCACGCAGGGTGACCTGGCGCAAATCTTTCGGCTCAGCCTTGCCCGGGTCGTCCATCGTGAGATAGACCGTCGTGGAATGCTCAGACTATCACGGTCAGGTAGATAAGGAAGTTCCATTCTGGCAAACGTGAACCTTGCCTGTGCTGTGTAAAACGACCATTTTCATACTCTTTGTCACCGAATCCATTGCAAACGACTTAACAGCCGTCAATCGATTATTCCAAGGACCTGATCCCGTCGTGAACTATTCCCGTCACTCGAGGCAAATATCACCCTGAGCAACCATAAACGCTCCGCGGTACTGTATATCACTGGATGGTGGTATCTGCTGTCGCAAATTAGAAATCTCTCCGCCGTGAGGGAGGGGAGGGCAATCGTCGTTGTCGCACCGTCAAACACCGCCACTTTCTCTATGAAAGAGGGGGGATCAGAGGAGATCGCGTTCTTCGGCAGTGCATACATCGACGGATCGTTGCGATGCCTGACAGTCACCTCGCATCGGGTAGTGTAACGGAGCTTCTCACAGTTGAGGATGATATTCCGTTCCAAACCAACAAAAAAACAGTAGATCGGTGGTTTTTTCTTCCCTTATGGTGTTCTTCAATGGCACCATTTCCTCCCTTTGGGCAAAGATCCAAGGAAATGTTTTACTGATGCAACGCGAAAAAGAAATCTCGTTGTCCTTGAGCATTCGCTAGCACGGTACCACTCACCTTGGATCTGACATAGCGACCGTGGTCATCATACACCCACTCGACTCCAATATCCTCTTCGTCGGTCTCAGCGCGGCGCATCAGATCGACGTGCGATCGAAACTCCCACTTGCCGCTGACAATAATATTAGGCACAGAGCCAGGAATGACGGCCTCTCTGGTGGTGACCGATCTACCACCGCTGTCAGCTTTCCGGACCGCTTTCTTCAACCACGGGTGGTATTGCGTGATGTCGGCGACCATGGCAAGAAACATCGGTCTCGCGGTTAGGTGTCCGTGTATTGCCTCGTCCATATCCTGCGATTCGACCAAGGTCCAGAGATGCAGCTCTTGGAGGTTTCGAAACCAATCGCGGAAGAACTGGCCGTACTTGTAAGATGAGGGCCCATGATTGATGAATGAGGGCCCAGGACTGAGTAATGATGGGCCTTCCCACAAGAGTGTCAACTGCGCCTTCTTGATGAGCGCGGTGTCGTTTTTTGGTCACGCTGCATTCCAGTTCGCCTCCAGTGAACAGGTCGGTGCCATAGGAAGCGCGAATCCCCCACAGATTCTCACCATAGTACATTAAACGTCCCTCCTCATATATCTGTCTGCAGACAAGAAGAAGGTCCCCAGGCTCACCCCGTCCACCATCACTAACCCAACTCTTCAGATTCGTACCGATCGAGGTTTGAGCCATTTTCATTTCCAAGTCCTCTTCAGAAGTGTCGCACGATTGTGGCCTGAGATTTAGTAGAAGTTCCCGGTCGCTCAATAAGACATGCCGGAAAATCTGGTCTCGGATTTCACGGAGTATTCCCAGGAGCTGCAGATCGGGGTCCTCGGAGGCACTTGAGAGCTCTGCTGGCTGAAGAATGGGCAATCAGTTGGCATGTTTCCTCGATGTGGGAGGTCTTACATGAGGCCTTGTCTTCCCCCCCAAGATTAAGCTCAATCAACCACGAACTCGCAATACAAGACTCATCGCATATCAGGGTTGATCTTCTCTTTATTAGGTATGCTTCTAAACCACCAGCCTTAGAGCCAAGGTCGTTCATGGCGTGTCCTTGGAAGCTTGATGAATGACGAAAGGCTACTGTGGTAGAGGAACTCGTTCGACTCTTGAATTGAGACTGACGTCTGGTGGCTTGAACGTTGGGCGAAGATGAGTAGGGGGTCATGCTCAATTGAGAGGCTGCAAAGGACACAGCAGTGAGACCACAATCGTTGGATGCGCGAGGAAGAGCTTTCAAGTTTGACCACCGGCAGGATATTGAAAATTGGCACAACACCAGCAACGGTCAAATTCAGTGATAGTCCTTCATCAGCGAACTTCTGTAGATTGTGGTTCGGCTAGCGATGATGGACTGGTTGTTGTGCTAGTGACCCAAATGGTCCTCTTGTGTCGACTTGAAGCAAGTTGCACTCTCAGAAAGACTCTTTTTTTTTTGTTTTTTTTTGAAAAGGGCATGAATTTCACAGCTTCTGCTGTTATTTGACTATCTTCTGGGTAGTAGTACCTGGTACTAGAGATTGGGTACTGCGCACTGTGCACTCACCAACGTGGAATTTAACAACACCCGCCAGCCCAAGCCCATCAGCCAAGAGCAGCCGTCTCACTGTCTGGTGGTATGTCGCAGCCGGGGTTTTGCCGACTTGTCCATAGTCCCTTCTCAGGTTTTTGCACCAGTTTCCTTCTGATCCTGAGTCGCTATGGCGGTAACACCCTCACCCAGTGTTCGCATGCTCCTCAAACCGCCGAATTCTTGTTCTGGATGCCTTAGACAACCTCTGACTTGAGTTCCCCAGCTTCAGTAACCCCCATTTCCGCGGCATACGTGGTCTTTGGTGTCCACCCCGATGAGGTCCGCGGAGTTGTCTCTTCTAGCATACGGTCGACTTGTTCAAGTGTAAGGCCCTTGGTCTCAGGGATGAGGAAATAGGCGTACACAAGGCAACATGCACACAGAGAACCCCAGATGAAGAAAACCTTGGGCCCGAGGTTGCCTTTGTCGGATCCAACCATGAACGGTGTGATGACGGCAATGATCTGCAGCGTAAATCGGGTTAATGGTTGACCATAATCAGAAACGGGGCCTATACTTACACAGTTCCAGAGCCAGTTTGAGGCGGTAGACAGCCCAACTCCACGAGACCGGATTGGGAGTGGAAAGACCTCTCCGATCACGACCCATGCACCGGGGCCCCAAGTGGTTGCGAAAAAGAAGATGTAAATGCAGATGAATGCAATCTCGGCTTTGACTGTCTGCGGATTGTGACCGTTGGTAGTTCCAGCGATTGCGACGATAAACTGGCACACCACCATACCGAGAGCACCCCAGATCATGATGGAACGACGACCAAACCGCTCGATGATCCAGAAAGACAACGGCGTCGAACAGACGTTCACGAGGGTCGTGATCAGAGAGATCAAGAAGGGGTTCTGAATCGTTCCAAGCTGGGTGAAGAAAGTGGTGCCGCTAAGTCTACTGTTAGCGCGATACAATCGACAAAGCTTTGTGGTAAGATCTTTGCAAGGAATGCGCGGATTGCTCAAACCGACTTACAAGTAAAAGATGAAGTTGACTCCTGTCCACTGCTGCATCATCTGCAAAGAAGTACCCAAAATCGTCCGACGCAGGTTAGAGCTCGGTTTGAACAGACTGCCTTTAAAGCAGTTCGCCCAGCTCGCGAAGTAACTCCCCTGGGGGATGACTCGGAGCTCATACTCGTGATTTGCCACGATCTCCGCCAGTTCCTGTTGGATCAGCTCCGATCCGCGAGGCTGGCCTCGCAGTCTGGCAAGGGCGTGGGTTGCTTTGTCAAGGTTGCCGCGTTTGACAAAATAGCGTGGAGATTCGGGCAAGGTAAACAGTCCCACGGCCAGTATGATGGCCCAGAGCATCTGAAGAGCAATTGGGATTCGATATGAGCTGGAGTCGGTGAAATTTTCCGTGCCGTAGACAACGCACGAGGCCAACAAGAGACCGAGGGTGATGCAGAACTGGTAGCCAGACACAAGAGCACCACTATATGGTTTGTCAGAATGGGATACTTGAACAACACTAGACTGGGCCTCCAGGGAGACTTACCGGACCTTGCGGGGGGAGATTTCCGACATGTACAGTATGATTATTGCTGACACAAAACCAACACCAAAACCAGCTATGAGACGACCGGCGATGAGAAGACCGTAAGCCGTTGCAGCAGTCTGGAGGGCGGCACCGAGACAGAACACGACGCAACCGGCAATGATGGTGGTTCGGCGTCCAATGAAGTCAGCGAGGTCACCGGCAATGACTGAAAAGAGGGAGTCAGTATGGCTTGAGGACAGTGATTTGAACCGACCTACTTGCACCGAAGAAGGTCCCGCAAGACAGGATTGACACGATCAGGGACTGGCGCCATGAAGGAATGACAAACGCTGCCCTCTCTGCCGCCGTGGCATCTGTCCCCGGATACGGCTTGCCAGTGAACTCATGAATGAAAAACTTCATTGCCATGACGCCATTGATGTAACCCGAATCATACCCAAAGAAGATCCCTCCGAAAGCCGCAAAGGCGCACATCAGGTAAGCCCTCAAAGTGACGGGAGCTTCGATGCGGGCGACATCGGTCGTGGCCGCAAGGTGAACAGCGCCGTCACCAGCCATGGTGAGTGATCAGGGATGTAAGATAGTGTTGATGTAAACAATGCTGATACACTTGATCAACTGCGGAAGTATGCACAGCGGAGAGGAGGCGAGGATCTGGTGAGGCTCGGTGCAGGTCGAGGATGAAGAGATGGAGAGATTCGCAGGAGGCAGAGAAGAACAAAGAGATTTCGAGCGATCAGGAGAGCGAAGCAGGCGCGTCTGGATGGCCGAGTACTTGTAGTCGCGAAGGCTGGATGAGGCAAGGCAGGCAGTCGCAGGCAATGTTTGTCGTTCACGTGGCACTGGAACAAGTGAAGAGACGCTTCATGCTCAAGTGTCAGCTGGACGTGTTGCTTTGTCTAACAATGCGAGTCTCCTCTTCACCTTCTGCCTCTTCAACAATCCTGATGTCCAGCTCTTAGTGGTATGTGCTGGTGACAGTCGTGCTGTGTGACAAGGCGCCCAGTGACTTGGGATGCTCGGTGGAGGTCGGACAAGGCTATGAGCCGAAGATTGAGACACGACAAGTTATAAATATCGAAGGTGACAGGCTTGCTCTCTGGTCAATTCGCAGCCTCAGCCTTGGTCCAAGAAGCCACCGCAAGGCTGAACCTCAACAAGGCGGACAGCCTCGTCACTTGGCAGTCATACCTGTCACACATCTCTGACTTTGTACAATCTGATCGCCTCACATCACCTGCCTCCCTCTCTCGATCTCATCAGCTGCTCATAATACTCGAGCTCATTGCCATGAAAGCCCTTACTTGGCTTGACCACAAAGAATGATTTCTGCTGCGACACGTGCCCGCCATATCCTTTGTCTCCCCAGAAAACAACACGCCAATGGATGCTGAATCTAGACCTGGCTTGGGCCAATTTAGCGTTCATTTGACGTCCTGATGCTGCGGCTCAAATGGGTTTCCTTCTCACAGGGACGTCTGTTTTTCGTGGAAGACAACCTCAATCACCGTATCTGAGCTACCCTCGGGTTTCACGAACGCCACAGTCTCCAATCTCTCATCCGCCCTCGTGAACAGCTCGACCCAATCATCCTTCCCCCTCTCAAGCGCATTCATTACCGTCCACATTTGCAGGTCCGCTGTTGTGGTTAGGCGTTCCAATGGCGGAGGGGCGACTCCTATCGGCGGCATGACGTTGTCGGAGACAATGATTCGCGCGCCGTCCTTCATAGTTCCACATGTACCATTGATGAGGTTCCGTAGGATTTTGATGGCAATGGCATCGGACCAATCATGGAGAACATGGCGCAGAAGGAAGACGTCGGCGTTGTGCTGGGGTTGGGGTGTCATAAAGTCATACGGTTGGAACGTGATCCGCGATTTGAGACTCGTCGGAATGAGAGCGTCAAAGGAATCCTCGACCTCGGGCAGATCTTGGACCACGAATCGCAGGGCTGGAAACTTCTCTGCCAGCGACATTGAGATGAATCCGCTGGAGCCCCCAACCTACACAGGTGGTCAGATCAGAGGTCTACAGTTGTGACCCACGAATACTCACGTCGATGACTGTTGCTTCACCTAGACCCTCCCAATTGAATCCTTGAAGAGTGTATCTTCTGTCGTGGCCACCACCGTCCATAGCTTGCATTGCCTGAGCAAAAAGACGAGCGCGCCAACCTTTCTCAGATCCTTCACCGTCATTCTCAAGCCAGTCAAACAGCCCTTTCCCGCGGTCCAAGTTCCAGGCCATGTTGAACGCAGTTTCCGCCGGATCTTGCGAGTCGCCATATTTTTCGACAGCATCCGCCAAACGTGAACTGGCAGGTTGGACTTCTCCAAGGTTGTGATGAATCCACGGCTTTAAGGACGGGTTCTTGACCGGCGCTATGGAGAGAGAAGTATGGGCGACGTGGTTCGGCCGGGGTTCGAAGAATATATTCTTGGTCATGGCATGTCTAAATAGCCGGCGAAGTTGTCTTTCGGTTATGGGGACCTTTTGTGCAAGGTCCGCATAAGAGATATCTCCATCCGTCGGCACCGCGTCGAAGACGCCAAATCTGGCGAACGCGCTGAGGACAGTGAGATCATGCTTGATCTACTAGCAGTGAGATGAATAAAACGCCATTTTCAGCATTCACAGCATACCGTGTACGCCTGCCAGTAGATATAATCTTGTGGTCCGGCCGCCAGCTGCTCAATTGCCCAGGCGGAAGTGATGAGGCTCATCCGTGCTTCCTGCAGCTCCGTGAGATCTGGGCCTTCAAAATGTCTCATGGGACTGTCAGGTAAGAAAGAGGGTTGCGGAAGACTCTGCCCTTCAAGGATATCAACGATCGTCTTCGCACTGGATGCGATGGACTCCGCCAGGCCAATGAGGCTGCGGTGGCTGACAGATGCAGATCCCATTGCTTGACAGGCTCTTCATGTAAAACTAGAGTACTGCCACGAGGGAACCGGAGAATGGAGGGGCTGTGGAGGAACAAAAGTCATATCGGGGGCACCTTTTCCATATTTGAGCTTAGATATAGACACTACCATCTCCTCTTAGCACGAAAAGCCGGGAGAGTTGCCCTCGGGTAGACCTCCTCGAATCCATGGAGCTCCTGTAGCATTTGCGACGTCTGCGCGTGGGAGCACCTTTCACCGACATTTTCACCCGCGCCGGGGCCATGTCAGACTCGTATCGGCTGGTCCTATACAAACGACTCCACAAAATGATCCGTAATGGGAAACCCCCAAAGCTTCTCGAGTGAGTGTGAGTTAGGATAGCATATCATGACCACGTCAGCACTTGAGGAATGACGCGTGTGTGGAGGCATTAACTGAGTATGGACATCTCGTTGAAGTCGCGAATCGGCCAAACAGCTAGTTGGTGGACGCAATTTCAGAGAGGTGCTCGGCGTCTCACACGAGGCGGGAAGGATTCCACGAATGGGACTCGACTTCTAAGTCCAGACCCCTGCACATACGGTTACAAGGAAGGATGGGGCCAAGCAATCTGGCTATATAAGGGGATGAAGTTGGAAGAGTAAGCAAGAGCCGTGCTTGCCCAGATGGAGAACTGGGTGATCCATCCAGATCAACTCCGGCTTGATGCGGCGAAACTCCGAGGGTCGAATGAGAGATTCGATCTCCTTGTCGAACGGTGGACGATGTAGGAGGTGGCGTTGCTCCGGGCCAAGCTGATTGTCAACATGTGGTCTTGGAGATAGATGCCTGATGACTGGGCCGTGGAGAGAAGGGAACAAAAGCTGGGCAGCTCTAATGGATTGTATATTACGACGTGGGCGTCGGATACCAAGAGAAAGCGAACTATTCCCAATGTAGAACTGGTGGATTAATATTTCCCCGAACGAGCTGCTCTCTCCAGAATTGTGCATTCATCACCACTCTCTTCTTCCATGTAGATGGCACGCGGATGACCCTGTGCTGTTCTTCTCAAGTTTGCGAGGTTTTATTCCCATCACATACTTCGATTGAGGTATTCAATCATCGAACATTGCCTTCTACGTGCCCGAGTCGACACCCCTCTTCGCCCCCACAAGATTGACATCTATTCTTCTGTTTGATTTCAAGACGCCTTGCAATAGGCTGTCTCTCCTTGGCCACGCCAGTCTGGAGGCAAGGGGGCTCTCAAAGGTTACAACCCCTTGTGTGGAGCTGCACTGAACCGACCGAGGAGATGGGATAGGCGACTGGTTGGAGCCGTGTGATACACGGTACGGCGACAACCCAGCTCTGCTCCTACAGCCCCGGCCCGTACCCCCTTCCCCCATCGTGGGGATAGCTTATCTGCCTCTAGGAGGAACTGCTCTCTGTTCTAGATGCTCTCTTCCAAACACTTCTATACCCTCGATCTGCTGCTTTTACGACTTCCCGACAGACCGTCAGTCCAAGATCTCGGCCAGCCGAGGTCGAGCCTAGCCAGCGCCCTACGATAATATGGGAAGACCCATTATCCTCGCCAAGAGAGACGGGAGTTTTTCGAAAAGAAAAGCTTTCTTCTCGAGTCTAGAATGTGTTGATTGTTCGGCTAATCTCGTACTGCGTGGACCACGTGCGGCTGAGCTGAATGCAACAAAGTTTACCGTCTTGGGTTGATTGGATCCATGCGCTCGCCTCGTCTGGCAAAACGTGCCGCCAAGGCTGCAAACAAGACTTCCTAAGCTCGTGAAAGCTTCTTAAGCTTCTGCGCCGCAAGGCTGGGCTTTGACATCGTTGGAGGATCGTGGAGCATGTGTCAGGTCAATGGCCCCGGTCGACCTTCGCCGGAGCCTTTAGCTCTCGTGTTCATCCCGCGTCGCAGGTAAGGAGGCGAGTACATTCGTGCCAGCACGGTGGGAGATCGAGGCTCACGGCAAAGGGGCTTCGCTCATATATGGCGCGCCGTCCATGGAAAGGGTTCGAGGGAGACAAGCCACTTCCGGTTTCTCGAGGCACTCGAACGAAGAATCGGGACTTGGTTTTTGTTTGTTCTCAAGTCGGTGCACTGACATTTGTCCGATCATTGATATCTGCTCGGGAATATGGGAACCATAATGTCACCATTTCTGCTCCTTGTCTTCTTATCCACCGGCGTTCTCGCTTCGTACTTCCAGCCTCTCTACCCCATCGAGATCGATCAAAGGTACACGCGCAGCATACGAAACTCCAGCCAACTCCGGGGCGATTTCCTGCACTTTGATGGCCTGGTCAAGCGAGATGATTGCGACCCAACAGACTCGACGCCTTGTCCCGGTATGAATGAACACATTCGTTGATTGATGGGAGGTTTTTTTTTTCCCTTGTCTCGGGCTCCCTCCGCTGACAATGCCATGGAAATTCAGACGGCTGTTATAACGGTGCGAACGACGTCTGCTGTGCCAATGGAGGCGCCGTGCCACAGGGGGATGTCTGCTGCGACGACAGCGCGGGAGGCGGCTGCGCAATCGGCCTGACCTGTGGCTTCTGCGGCTCCAACGGCGTCTGCTGCAGCGACGCTTCGTGCACCGTCTTGGTCGACACGGACGGGTCGTCGGTGACACTCGGTCCAGACGACTGCAAGGCGACAGCAGGGAACACGGTGGCGTCTGTTGCAACGATTGGGGCCGCCGGCACGACCACTCCGACACCATCGCCCAGTACGACGGAGCAGCTCAGCACCACGCAGATCACACAGCTGGTTCCCTCCACGACTGAGAGCCCGCCACCGCCGCCGACCACCACGGAAGCACCCATTCCGACCACGTCGCCCGCGACAGTCGTGACCGTGGTGCTCACCACCTCGATCTCCAGCACGGTCTCCGCGACGCCCACAATCCCGGTGGTAACCACCAGTACCGAGGTTGTCCTGCCTCCAGAATCCACCACCTCGTCCGCCACGCCGTCTATGGCTCAGACTGCGGGCGTGGGGAGGGGTGTCGAGGGCCAGGGACTTTTGGCGACGACGGCGCTGGCGCTGGCGGTTGTGGGCATGCTGCTGATGCTCGCCTGAAGACGCTTGCCACCGATGAAAGGAGCTGTATCAGTTTGCGGTGCGAAGCATGCTGTGCTTTGAAATCTTGTGCCAGGGACCAGAGCGGCAAAGCACCAGGATGTTTCTGAGAGATATTGCGACTTGGACGATGACTGATCAAACACGCTGCTTTTCATCCTTGTAAGCCAGAAGTTGTATTTAGCGGTAGCTGACAATTTCTCTCGCCGCCGAGCCGATCCATACCTGGTACAGCTGATGTTGATCGGGTGTGGATGGCGCGGGTTGCTAGATGAGTGATCTGAACGTCTCATAGTCGCCGCTCGCTATTGAATCATATGTGCCCACATACCGCCCACAAACACACCCTACCCTAGTCGGTATATGACTGTACCCACTTACCGCCGACGCCATGTATGTATCATCGCGAGGGAGGGGAATCCACATCGTCTCCAACTTCAATAGTAAGCCAGAGGAGCTATCAACAGCAGGTCCGTCCCGCCTTTTTTCTACACCCGCAAAATCAGACGGCACTGGTTCCCACCGCCGGCTCCATATGGTGTACAGTTTGTACAGTCTCGGCGCGGATCCTTGTAGCACTGTGATCCGGTGCACAAGGACTTTGAGACTACACGCTCGCACGCATAATACTGCCTGGTCCGGAGGAAATGCCTCGCTACCTCCCTTGGCTGTTCAGGAGACTGCCTCAGCTAGTTCTTTCCACAGGTATGGATGCATTTGCAGTCAAGAATACGAATGGCGAAATCTCTGAACCATCCAACAAGAGAGCTCCTTCCGCCCCCTCTCCACAGAGATGTTAATGGAGATGATAATTCCCATCTTTTCTCGAAGAGAGATAGATTGGAACCAAACACGAATGGTAAAGTGACGATTCGGCCGAATGGCCGTCCGAGTCCCTTTTAGATGGCAAATCAGACCCTTGGACGGGGGAAACGGATAGCTAGATAGATAGACAGACAGCCAGGGAGACAGAATAGACGCGCGCGAAAAGTCCCACTTCCATCCTGCCGCTCGGCTAGGTGCAAGCGGCAGTTCTCTTCGCAGATTATCTTAGAAATCAACAAAGCGTATACGGTGGAATAAACACCCCGTTCGCCGTGATGAAACACCCCGGTCGCCGTGATGAAGCCTTTGCATTCTATTCATCATCGCCGATGTCTCGTCCTGCCAGGGTGAAACAGAAGGAAGAACAAGGCGAGGTAGAGAAACGATCACTGTCCGCGCCCGAGGAAAGGCCCGAAATAGCTTTTGGAAATTCTAAACTCTCCAAGAGAGGACATCCTAAGAGGTTGGAATAGAAGAAGCACACAAAGATCATCATGGCACAAGAGGACCGCCGCATCCCAGAGGGCGCTTGGGTCCTCGTCACCGGCGCAAATGGATTCATCGCTTCGCACATCGTCGATCTCCTCCTCGAGAAGGGCTACAATGTGCGCGGCACGGTGCGCAACGAGAAGCCCTGGCTCGACAAGTTCTTCGAGGAGAGATATGGGACGGGCAGGTTCGAGACGACCATTGTGTCGGCCATGGACGCCGATGCGGCCTTCGACGAGGCTGTCCGGGGTGTCGCGGGTGTGGTGCATGTGGTACGTTATTCCGTGCGATTTCTCTTTCCTGGTGGGATAAAGCACCCTCAGTTGCGTTGTGGAAGTCATGCTGAGCCAGTCCCTCGTTGTTTCTCCGGTTCCTCAGGCGACAGACGTCTCTTTCAGCCCGGACGCGGACGCCGTGATTCCCGGCGTCATCGCCAGCACTGTCAATCTCCTCAAGGCCGCCGCGGCGCAGCAATCCGTCAAGAGCTTCGTGCTGACATCCTCATCCACGGCGGCATTGATCCCTGAAGTGAACAAGCAAATGACTGTCGAGCAAAGTAAGCGAGACCACCCTAAGCTGAGGACACCCGCCTCCACTTCCAAAAAAGGGGAAGTGCTGAACTGTTTCATGTGCAGACACGTGGAATGACTCGATCGTGGAGGCCGTGTACAGCAAAGACACGCCCGAAGAGGCGAAGCCGTACGTGGTCTACGGCGCCTCGAAGACGCTGCAGGAGCGCGAGTTCTGGAAGTGGGCGAAAGAGAATTCCCCGAGCTTCTCGGTCAACAGCGTCTTGCCCAACATGAATGTGTGTGATATTCCATCATCCAGTCTCCGCCTCCCACACGTGTTTGCGCTGACTTCAAGACCACCTTCAGCTCGGCCGAATCTTGCTGCCAGAAAGCTTTGGTAGTACAATGGGCTGGGTCCGCGGTCTTCTGGATGGGAATGACCGTATGCTTCACGTGCTCCCGCCGCGTAAGTGTCCAAGTCCAACTGTGCCCAATTCTCATGAACCATCCCTTCCGAGTCCGCCACTAATCGTATTTGTTTCCAGAATGGTATATCGACGTCCGGGATGACGCTCGAGTCCACGTTGCGGCGTTGCTTGATCCAACAGTGCAGAACGAACGGCTCTTTGCGTTTGCAGGCCCCTACAACTGGACCGATGTCATCAACATCTTGACCAAGCTGCGGCCAAACAACACAAAAATCCCCAAAGCTCCATCGGAAGAAGGCCGTGACCTGACCGATATCAAGGGGAGCAAGAGGGCAGAGGACCTCATCAAATCGTTCTTCGGCGTTTCTGGCTGGACGAGCCTGGAGGATAGTCTTGCTGCGGGCATCGCAGACCTGAAGTAGGCCGAGGGTCGAATGGTTGACTCGACAGACTCATTCCATCCCACCGCCTTTAGCGAAGTAAACCAGACAGCTATTTTCTCTTGCCAAGATAGATCACCAACTGTGGTCACAACTCACACAACCTTCTGCTAGACCTTGTCCCAACTCTTCACAATCGCGCCTTTATATATTTTGGCAGCCCATTTTATGTCAACAATTCAGATGAAGCCAACCGGTCCCTGGGATTCTCACGCTGTGCAATGTCACAGGTAGGTTCCACACTCAATTGGGTGCTTCGGATGATTGTTACTCGCAAAACAAAAAACCTCCCCGTTGCGACAACGCCGGGAAAGGGTTAACTTCCCTCTTGATTGCACCGCGAAATAATGTGGATGCGCTCGAGGAAAAAGTTTTTTGCTCGCTCGAACTCTGGTTCTGGAGGAGACTTTGGAGTTTGTCATTGTCGTTTTCTTTTTTTTCTTCGTGGAAGTCATCCAGGCTGGAACTGAGATCTCCCACCTTGGCAGACCATGTCACCCACGTGTCAAACTACTGCTGTACCATGCGGATGAAAGAAGACCACTCTCATTGAACTCGAGACTATCCTTTTGCGGCAATCTTGCTGGTGTAACGATGCTCTGTGCAGGAGGATATCATCCTACACCAAAGAGGGCGTCTCCCACCCGAAAAGCCGCAATCCTCTCCATCCTGTTTCCTTTCTGTCGTCCTGACAATGCATGAAACACCGCAGGCGAGGAACTGAGAATGAGTGCGACCGTTGACGTTTCGTCTGGTCGTCTTGCCAAGAAGTCCGTGACATCGGGAGCCGGCTCAGTGTGGCTCCGAACCGAGTCGGTGCCTGGGGAAGTGGAAGCCGATTGGCTCTGGCGTTGCTGCGACTGGTTTCGACCGCGTGGTGTATATCAACGACGACATCCGTCTTCTATTCACCTCCACGTTTGGTTCGTGGATTCGAATTCGCGTTTCTTCTATAAGCTGCACCTCGCACCTTTCAGCCACGTCGCAAGAAAGAGAATGTCCACCGAAAAGTCCAAGTTAACCCTAGCCCGCGGCTGGCCTGAAAAGGGAGTATACAGCTGGTCGCCCTTTGTGACAAAGGTCGAATTCCGGTTTCGACACGCTGGGCTGGCTTACGACGTCGAAGCCGGGTCAGTCAAGGTGGCCCCAAAGGGCAAAATTCCGTACGTGGATCTCGGGCCTCTTCAGGACGGGGGTCACAATGGGCCCTCCCTCTTGGGAGACTCGACATTCATCATCCAGAGGCTCTTGAGCATGGCCCGAATTCAAGACCTGAATGGGAGCTTGCCGGAACAATCGAAGTTGAATGATCTTGCTCTTCGGGCCTTGCTGGAAGACAAGTTATATTTCTATCACGTGAGTACTGTTTTAGCATTTTGGTCTTCCACAGAGAGGAATTGACATTGTTACCAGATGCGCGAGCGATGGATCGAAAACTTCTATATCCAGAGGGAAAAGGCTCTGTGGTCGATGCCGTATCCAGTCCGTGTGATTGTTGGACTTCTCATCTATCGAGGCGTGACGAAAACTTTGCACGGTCAAGGAGTGGGACGACTGACTGGCGAAGAGGTGCGAAGTTTGAAGTCGGAGATCTGGCAGTCGATCGACAGCGTCCTCAACAGCAGGCTGCGGCAGGCTCCGGGGAGCGATGCCCCTGCCTGGGTGTTGGGAGGAGAACAACCGACTGAGGCCGACGCGACTTTGTTCGGTTTCATAGTTTCTGTGCTCGTCAGTGACAGGTGAGCATCCCGAGTCCGTGTTGCCTCGAGGAAACTACTGAGTCCGTTTAGCGCTCCAGAGTCAAAAAAGATCGTGAAAAGCTTCCCCAGTGTCGTCACGTATGCGGAAAGGATACATAACTGCTACTTCCCGGAGTATGAGAAATGGACCTGAGTGGCCAGTGGATGAAAGATTTGGTCTTATGGTTTGACAAACCAGGTTGTTTAGAACGAGAGAGGATGGTGCAACAGCAGGTCTTGCGCAAGATCCAGAACCACGCATGTATATTCGACCTCGCCCAAGCTTGGATGATGTCGGACACGAAGGACCGAGTTGTGGTGAAGACCTAAACCGCCGTCCCCAGAATCCAGCAAATACGATGCAGGATAAGAACCGGAGATGGTGGAAGCAGCCTTTATCAGACTTCGGTAGAATATCTATCGCGCAGACATCACGCCTTCCGCTCCCTGCTCCCCGTCTTCCTTTACCGCTCTAGAGTCAGCTTGACTCGGATCCATCGTAGTTTGGATCTTTCTCAAAATCCTGGCAGGATTGCCGGCCGCGACATGGAAAGCAGGGATGTCCTATCCAAGAGTTAGAGACGAGACTCGGTCCAAGAGTAGGAAATCCTCGAGCTTGCTACCTTTGTCACCACACTTCCGGCGCCAATGGTGCTACCTCGCCCTATCGTAACCCCGGGCAAGACGACAACGTTTCCTCCCAGCCAGCAGTCTTCGCCAATGTTGATCTCTTTCCCAAGTTCAGGACCGTTGGTACCATTCCTGAGCGCCGGATCAAGAGGATGAGTCCCGGAATAGAAGCTGCAATTCGGCCCGACCAAGGTGCGGGCTCCAATGCGGATGGGGCAAGTGTCAATGAAAGTGGAGTTGAAATTCAATTGCGCCCCTTGACCCAGAATAATGTTGAAGCCGTAATCGGCGTGAATTGGGCCGCAGATCCAGGGCTCCTTTTCGAAGAGCTTGTCGTCTTCTACCAAAGAACGCTGCGGCGGTGGAAGGGGGCGAGTGTCGCTGGTGATTCTGTGAGGCAGACATAAGACCATGCCTCAAGAGACTTGTGCACATGCGGCGTATCTCTCGCTCACCTACTCTCTCCATAGTTCGATGACTCTGCGCCGCGTGGGCGACTGGGAGGTATTCAACTTGTCACAAGCTTGCTTGCATCGGTCTCGGGCGGCGATGAGCTCGGGGACAAAAGCATGATAGAGCTCGCCTCGTTGGGCCTTTTGCCATTCCGGATGATCGCGCATGTTGCAAGAAGATGTCCACCACAAGAGCTGGAGCGGGTGATGGAAGAGAAGAGGACGAAGCCTGCGTCACGAGATGATACCAGAGACCGGAACCGGAACATCGTTGATGCGGTAGAGTCCCCTTGCGCGGGCCTTTGTTTGGCCGCATTTCAAGCCTCTTTCAGGAGAGTCCGATGACACAATCTGCAGACGCTTTGAGACCCTCGACAGCCTCCTCCAGGTATTTTCCTTGCAATTGTTCTTCGCAAGAATGCATTCCTTTTGATTCACTCTCTCTTCGGGTTATTTGAAAATGCCATTGGTGACTTGTCATGAAGTGTGGGCTTTTTGATCGGTACAATTGCCAGATAATACCACTCGCGCCTTGAACAACCACGTCCCACTCCCCCAATCCGCCCTCTGACGGCCTACGGCATTTGAGAGCATGTCGGACTCCTCAACGCCCAGCTCCCCAGGGATCATCCATGAATTCCCCAGAGATCGAATTCAAGAACACATCAATGGCAGTGCTCGCGCGGATCTGCAGCCCATGTACATCCCACCGCTATACCTGCCTGGAGGGAAACGGGCACTTTCAGGGGTTTCGATTCGTGCCTTTGCGTTGGGCATTGCACTGGGCATTTCTACGATCCTGGCAGTGGAGCTGCTGTATTGGGGCAATGGACTTTGGAGGGCACCATGCTTTGTTGCAACACTGGCCCTGTTTCACTACCTTGAATTCGACATGACAGCAAGATATAATCCGCCGGATGCCTCAATCTCATCCTTCCTCTTACTGTCGAATGGCATTGGGTATGCCGCCGCCCACACCTCGGCCATGCTCGAGCTTCTGATCCGGTACTGGCTGTACTCCGACTACGCTCCAATATGGCTGAGGCTGCCATTCCACATCCCTAGGATCTTCCCATCAATTCCTTCCTCGATCACAGTTGGGTTGGGAGCCACTTTGATCGTCGTGGGACAGCTTGTCAGAAGCGCCGCCATGCGACAGGCAAAGACAAACTTCAACCATGTCGTGCAATGGACGAAGAGAGCAGACCATGTCCTGGTGACAGACGGAGTCTATGCCTTCTCAAGACATCCATCCTATTTTGGATTCTTCTGGTGGGGCCTGGGAACGCAGGTGCTGCTGGGGAATCGCATTTGCTTTGTAATATATGCTGTGGTGTTGTGGAAGTTCTTCCACCACCGAATTATTCGTAAGTGGTTGCTTCCTCGTTCCGTCATGACTCACCGTGCTGATGGTTTAATCACAGATGAAGAAAGGCATCTGGTTTCTTTCTTTGGTGAAGACTATATCGAATACCGCAAACGCGTCCCCGTCCGCATTCCATTCATTCGTTGATGTTTTGGTCAATCTTCAAGCTCACCAGCTTCCGGCATTTTCAGCTATTTTTGGGATTCTTCTGCTTACGGTCTCGAGGGGCGACCTTAGACTTGGATGCTGACTCGACCGTTTGGACTTTGACGGGATAGTATGTCGGTTTGGGTGTCTGGTCGAGCCAGGGAATATCAACCCCATCAACATTGTCTCGTACAAAATGCAGAAGTGTTTCAGCGCCAGGTGTACCCTCCCCAACGCCCAGCACGCCGACACGAGGCTGGTGAAGTGCCCGAGCCACCTGCTCTTCGGCTTGTGACGACCATTCCACTAGCCTCGCCCTGTTGGCCGCGGGTGCTGAGGTTGCCAACAGCAAAGGGAGGGAGGATGTCATTATGTCAGGCAGATTCTGGCGGCAGACAAAGACCACGGAAAGATTTGCAGGTGCGTGTCCCGAAGCTGGGTCGGCGTCCGTCTGCTGAGACAGCACTGGGGGCTTCCGGGTGCGGGCTAAGGATTCAAGCCTGCGGACTGTGCTATTAAACCCGAGAGTAATGTGGTCGTAAACATCGGGCATCCATTCTGGTAGAGAGTCTTCTTGCGTCCTCTCGTGTATTTTTCCGCCTCTTCCTTTGCCTTTGGAGCGCGCAACATGGTCGCGTCTGAAGTCGCCGATGGGCTGCAGTAGCCGGAGGAGAAGCTGCAAGAGTGCTTGCTCGGCGTCAGGAGAGATGGTGGGCCTGGCAAGGGAATTTGTGTCAGTTGAGCGGAAGGTTGCAGGAACATTTTGTCGTGTGAGATGACTACCATTGTGGCTCTGGGTATGGGAGGGACAGAGAATGCACAGTTGCTGTTTTCTTTGGTTTGTCCATGCTGGCAATCGCCCAGGGCGTGCAGAGGCCAAAAAACTTCACGGCGGCAGTGACAAGGCGCAGGGAAGGGCATGACGTGTGAGAATGCCAGGAGTAGTTAGGAGCGCTGAGAGCCCCTCGTCTCGGTGTGCACGGTGAGCAGCTCACGCGCCAGACGCGTTTGGTGAGGGCGGGACCGCCAATAAGCAAGTGTGCCGGGGCCCCTAACAACTTGGTCTAAGTCAACGGCAGCCTGCGAGCCTGGTCCATCTCTGTCCAACGACAACCCGACTCACAAAACCATCATCTAGACCATTTTCTCCTTCTCTCCATCCTCAGAAGAATTTCATTCTACGTGGCTATCGCTAGAACTCCCCTAGTCATTCCCTATCCGCCTCTGCATTTGCCTGTCACCGGTCGTGAAAAGCTACCCAAGACCAAACACCTGGGCCCCGCCTCTCACCACCACCACCGCCAAAAGCCCCCTTCTGCGTCTACTGGCCGCTCAACGTCCCTAGTCGCGAGACATGGCCCCAATCGACATCAATCTATCTCTACCAGATCGGCTGTTCATGCATTGAAGAGCCGTGGCCATCAGCCGCCGGCCGTGACTGTCCCTCTCTTGACCCGCCGGTGAAGATCAGGCACCGTTGTCGCCAGCCTGGTTTGCCTTGTTCCTGAGTGGCGGCCTTCTACATACAGCCTCTGCCAAGACCTCTCACTGCCTCACCTCAACCACTCCTTCATTCTCCGGTCAGTTTCGTATTCACCGCTCTCCCTTTCTTGGTTGCGGATCTGCCGCTCCTGCAGACTTCCAGATGCGACTCTCGTAACATGTCGTCCTCAATGTCCGATTCTTCCATCCGCAACCGAAGCGATTCAACCGAAGGTTCTGAGCTGCCTGAGCATGAGCACAAGCGTCCAAGGCTGAGTGATACCAAGCCTGATGGGACGCATGTCATGTCGGATTTACAGCAAGACAACGCCAGCCCCGCACTTTCTGTGCCAGTCGTCCTTGCAAACGGTGATGAGGAAGGAGCTCTCGTCAAGACGCCACCGCTCCCTCCCAGAACTGTAGCCCCTCCAGCTCTCATCTCCCCCACCAGCAAGGTTACCATCAACACCCGCCCATTGTCCTCTCAATCAGTAACGCAGCCAACCACAGAGGCCGAACCAGCGGGAATGCCATCCAATCTCTCACTTTCACAAACCCCCACGGTTTGTGGCGACTCCAAGGCTGACGCCAATGCCGCACCTGCCCCCCAACATCATCCGACCGAGTCGGCGGAAATCATCTCGATACCGTCCTCTCCGAGCAAGAGTCCTGAAATTGAGATTGCTGAGCCCGAAGACTTTGACCAGGATCCGAACCAGACAAGGTGGACTGGTCGCGTCAGTGGTGGAAGCTCCTCTGCATCTGTCCTGAGCTCTGTCTCACCCGGGTATGTAAACCGTACATTCCCTTTTTCTCAAGAATGGGCACCAGGGAGCACTCATAGGGTGATTGCCCGCATATCGGAGAATTTCCAACACGCTGGTGGCCAAAATGGGGCGATATTCCGTCAAGTCAAGGATTGGATGATCGAATTTGTCTCCATCTGTGAGGACTTCCCCGCGATACTACTTGAAGAGGAGAAGGACTTCTGGCACCGACTGCCAGATCTCATCGAAGGGCTGCTACGACGAGAAGCAGGCCCGCCCCCTGGAGCCCGGACCGAAGATCTCGTCGACTTCTTCGTCGCTTTTGCTCAAATTGCCAAGCTCCTAATGGATTTCGACACCCGAAGACTACGCATACTCCGCGAGGATTCGGAACTTGGGGATGTCATGTCCCTCGGCTTGTTGTGTGCTAACTACCTACAACCTCTGACATGGATCCTCTCGGTCCGCATTCCCTTCTACGACGCATTGTGCCGTGCGCACGGTTTCGATCGGACGCACTTTTACACACTTGTCATCGATCGCCTTGGAAACCCGTCGACAGTGTCCCTATTGCCATCTATCTCTGCGCTTCTGTCTGAAATATGCGCTCTCATACTCAAGCGAGCCGATCTATTTCGGCCTTTCCACAATCTGCTCTCGGTGACCAATTGCATCATGGCTCCCATTTCCAACGTGTACAGTACCGAGACCAATTTTGTCTATGCGGCTTTCTCACAACTGGATCACATCCGCAACGGCGTTGCGGAAATAATATTGCAAGCAGACAATGCCATCCAACAAGCCATCGTAAAGCAAGCGGCATGGCTCAATCTAGAGACGGCGGGGAAAATAATTGACCTTCTGAATCCGATGGTGTCGACAATTGCGGTCGAGATTCCGCAGATCGGCAAGGACATTATATCTTCAGCTGGAGTTGGCTTCGCTGATTCGGATCTCACTGACCTCCCCAGCACAATGCCATACGCCTGGAAGTTCAAGACACTTCGGAAATTCATCACCAATGGGCGAATGGAACTTCGAGTTTCGGGCGTCGACAGCATGTCAACTGATCTTGTTCAGGTGTTCAAAGAGCACATCAGCGGCCAGGCGCAGCCTGCAATGTCTCATCCGTTAGTAAGGTTCTTGGTCAAATTCATCAAAGAGAACCAGCTGGTGGACTATATTGTCGGCGTCGACTCTCACCCACAGTTAATCCGCAGAGCTCATAACGTGGTCGGATTCCTCTGCGTCTCTGGGACTTACACGGACAACGACACAGACAATATCTGGAAAACCATCGTCGAGAGCCAGGACCCACGAACTGTTCATGAGGTCTTTAATCTCCTTCAAATGTGCTTCACTGTATACGACCTGCATGCACTTTACTACATCTGCCGAAAACTGTCGGATTATCCCATTCAGCGCTTCGATCTGCACGTCTTGCAGTTCACTACACTCCTGTTTGACAACCTCAGAACCAAGACCGGCATATCACCTCTGCATCTTGCAGTTGCCACGGATCCAATCACGCGGAAGCTATGCATACGACTTCTGCGAGAAGCCTCGATGGAGGAGAATGCATCTCTTGAACAAGCTCCACTGATACGGCGAGACTTTGCACAACATCTGACTAGTGTTCTGTCTCTGGGTCGCGCCGAACTCACTTTTGCTACGATTGACGAGGAAGAGAGGAATCAGATCATGTCCGAGGCTGCTTCGAACCTCGAAGCCCATACCGAATATGCCTCTGGCGATCTTCAAGTGTTGAACTGCTTACTACCGATGTTGGGAGGAGACGGGGTCGCCCAAGCAACCGAAAAGTTCGACCTGTTGGCACTGCTCATCGCCGATTTTGCATATTTGCGGGATCAATTCGACCTGATGGTCGCACGCAGTGTGCCCGTCAAATCAATCGAGGCAATGTATGAGGTGCGATCCGCATGCCTGTATTACTTCATTCTCTATGTGCCCGAAGTCTTCACCGCAGATCTCGTTCAGGTCCTTTGGACGTCCTTCTATTCGTTCTCACGACTCCCCACCTCCGTTAGGGCTCGCGCGTGGGAGACGTTGACCCATGCATTGAGAATCAAGCAGAACAAGGACGAGAACATTCTCGTGGACTTGATAATTGAGAAGCACTTGCCGACTCTCCCTCCCCAAGACTACAATGAACAAGTCCTAGAGTTCATCAGGGTATCGATTTTGTACACCATCAAACGCACCACGGCAAATATCCCTGACACCGAGGAAGTCATTGTAGTACCTGGGATCGAAAGAATGTGGAAAGTCATGTTGGATGCGCCTCCAAACACCGTTGAGAATCAAGCAACTGACTTCATCATCCGGACGTACTTGGATAACAACCTTGTCACCCGAAGGTCGAAAGAGGTAATCGATGCGACCCATGCTTCTCTCGTGGACCGTTCAGTGCAACAAGTTATGGCATCTGCATCCAAGCTAAAGTCATACACGGATGGGACCATGAGTGGCGAAGATGAGCCTATGGTAATTATTGCCTCTGAGGACGAAATACGTGCCGAGGAACTGCGTTTTGACCGGTCTTTACTGTTCCTCCGGAAATTTCTCGAAGGCATGAAATTACGGCCACGATACAGTCCAGTTCCCGACCAGCAGATCCACGGGCTGGCGGAATTTCCGGGCAAGAAGGGAGAGATCGTAGAACTCAAGATTCAGATCATGGCAAGCAAGTATATTACCGACAAGGTGCAAAATATTACTATCGGTTCTGAGAACACTTGCGACGAACTGCACAAGTATCTTTGTGAGGCGAGTGGCTTCACTCAGTTCTCGGTGTTCAATATGGGGCAAAAGGTTTTGCTTGCCGGACAATCGACGACTATCGCAGAGTCGAAAGTAGCCTCTGGCCTCCTGATTGTTCATAAAACGTTGAATACGCCTGAGAGCCCGCCAACCCGCGCCACTCGCGCCACCTCACCCGTTGACAACAAAATTATGCACCACTTCGATGACCTTTACGAGCTGCTTGATGCTGACGAGCGCCTGTCGAGAGAGGTCTACACATTCCTCAGCCTCTTTTCTGCACAAACTGAACTCGTCCGAGTTGTACGATCAAGAGACAGGTCGCCAACGGAGCTTCTGCCTCCCGGAAAACCTTTCAAGCTCTTGTATTGCGCCAGGGCTTTCCGGTCCTGCATTGAGGATGAGTCTTTCAGCTCTAACCCAGATTCTCAGTTTCTCATCTACAGCATTCGAACCATTGTGCAAGTCCTACCAAAGCTAGATTTGAATAACCCATCGGATGGGCTCCAGATGTCGATTGCACACAGCTTGATGGAAGCACTTCTTCTTGCATTCCGGGCCAAGGTACCCGCGGAAACATCGAGCGAATACATCGTGGGCCACCCAGAATTCGCAGTGCAAGCCTCAAGGTTGCTACGCTTTGCCTTAGAGAGCCAAAACACCAATATGGACGAGATTTCATCCTCAGCCATGGTGAAATTAGTCTTGGAAACTTTCATCGAAGCGTGCCTACACGATGAGCGAGTTTGGGCCTATGTGGATGCCGAAGCTGACTTCAAGGATCTGATCGTCACCGCTTTCGTTGAAGATTCTCGAGTTGATGTACGGCATTCACTGCTCGAGGTTGTGGTCGGTCTGACTGGAGCTGTTGGAACGAAGTTGTACCTCAAAATCAACAACCCGAGAGCACCGCGTTCGCGCTTTCCACCCGCTTCCATTGAAACTTGTCTCTCTCATTTGTGGAACGCTCTGGCGGACATCTTACCTCAAGCCTGTTTTCAACATGAGCGGTGCGCCGAAGTCTGCGAGACGATGCTTGCTATCCTAAGGAGGATAGGCAAGTCCTTTCCTCTTGGGACTGTCAAGGAATACTTTGACCAGTGGATCTCTATCCTCCTGAAACACGAACACGTCGAGGTTGTTGGTCAACCCCTAAGGGATCACGTGGTTGCCTGTCTTACCAAGCTGCTCCTCGAAAGCTGCAAACTGCTGAAGGCGTCAAATGCACTTCCTCTTGGCAATCGGATCATTGAACAGATCATTACATTATTCTTGTTTCCGCCTCTCTCTGAAGATGGGGCTGGGATAGCTGAGAACTCGAGATTGCCGGTCCTGGACAGTACCGTTCGGGAAAGCCTATACAACCTCATTCTCGCCCTGTGTCAAGGCCCGCAAGAGCTCGTAACAGTTGTCACCAAGTTAGGTGACGACTTACTACCTCCCGACTTTTTCGAACCCATGTATTCACATGACCGGCAGAACCTCCGCACAGATGTCGGCTACGCTGGACTACGAAATCTTTCGAACACTTGCTACCTCAACTCATTATTTTCCCAACTCTTCATGAACGTGCAATTCCGAGAGTTCTTTCTGAACATGCTAACCTCGGACGAAACGAACCAGAAACTCGTCCTTGAACTCGCAAAGGTCTTTGCATACATGCAAAATTCCTATGAAAAGTCTATTGATCCCTCGATGGCGGTTGAAGCAATAACGACTTACGAAGGCGAGCAAATTGACGTATCGGTCCAGATGGATGTTGACGAGTTCTTCAATTTGCTCTTTGACCGCCTTGAGGGGCAGATTGATTCTTCTGCCCGGGCAGCATTCAAGTCAATGTACGGCGGACAATTGGTTCAGCAAGTCAAGTCGAAGGAGTGCGACCACATTTCCGAACGACTGGAGCCTTTTTCCGCTGTTCAGGTAGAAATCAAAGGCAAAGTCCGGCTGGAAGACAGCCTTCGTGCCTATGTCGAGGGAGAAGTTCTTCAAGGCGAAAACAAATATTCTTGCACCTCGTGCGGACGTCACGTTGATGCGGTGAAGCGAGCCTGCCTGAAAGACGTGCCAGACAATCTGATATTCAACCTCAAGCGGTTCGACTACGACATCATGACTGGGATGCGGACAAAGGTTAATGACGAGTTCCAGTTTCCTGACACGCTTGATATCGCACCATATACTCTCGCAAGGCTCAGTGATGAGCAGCAATTGGGAGAGCCGGACTACTTCCAGCTTACCGGTGTCATTGTCCACTCTGGTACGGCAGATTCTGGTCATTACTATTCATTCATCCGTCAGCGACCGTCGGCGAAACCTGTTCACGAGTCATGGGTCCAGTTCAATGACCAAGACGTTGGCGTCTTCGATACCAATCAGATGCGCGACAACTGCTTTGGAGGGACCTCAGAAGCTGGCTTCTATCATCTGCCCAAATTTTACAGCGCTTACATGCTGTTCTATCAGAGGACGTCGAGTATTCGCCAGGTCGAGGAGCAGTATCGTTGCCACGACACAATCAATCCTGTCCGCATCCCGTTGCCGCATGGACTGGAGCAACACATTGCTCAACAAAATGAGTTGTTCCTGCGTTCTTACTGTGCCCAAGATCCTTCACATGCGCAATTCGTCTACAAACTTCTCGAACGCATGCCGCAGGGCATGGACCAATGCAGCGCAGATCACATACTCGAATCCGCCGTGATTGAAATGGTCTTGGACTATTTGCGGACTATATCCTGTCGGTTCAAGGAACAACCATTCTTTGAAGAGACTATTGGCGTTCTTCTCACTTCCATGCATCAGTGCCAAGAGTGCACCAGAACGATAGCTCACTGGTTTCACAACACACGGGTGCTTGAAGATGTGGTCGTCCGTAGCCCGTACCAGACGGTCCGAAAGTCGTTTGCCAACCTATTCTGTGTCACTTTTACTCGGCTTCGCTCGCTGAAGAAAGAGTTAGCAGATGGTGGACCACCGAGCAAGTTGGAGAGGGAGTACGCGGAGTGGCTTCAGGAGTGTCTCAAGCAGCTATCTCGATTGTGGGACGTGGTAGCCAAAACAAGTCGTTGTTGGGCTGACTACTTCGGCCTCTTGTACACCATACATCGGATGGGTGACGAGGAAACCATGTGGGTTCTCGAAGAAAATTACCTGGAAAAGTGCGTCGATATCATCATGATGCACCTGAATAATCCAGCCGAGTTCCCATTGTCCAGGAGGCTCAAGACACGATACGCCGCGTACTTGAGTGCTCGAGAGAGGAATCGGCCGTTCAACCACCCGGTGCTCATCCGCCTCTTTGTCGGTCTCCTCCTGAGAATCGACTTCCACCTAACGCCAACCAAGGAATTTCGCCAATATGACAAAAAAATCGGCTTGACTGTGCCTGAGAGGGAACTTCTCGGGTTTGATAAGATTCCTGCCAACTTCGAATGGTTCAGACGTTTGATTGCAGGACGGCAAAATTCAGCAATGGTGGACAGTCTCATAGAAGCGTTCTCGGCAGACCGAAGACTCGCTGGCGCTCTCTCCATCGTACTGGTGAATGGACTGAATGACCGGAGTATCAATATAGCCAGCAGCTTCCTTCGACCAGTCGTGACCTTCTGCGAGTTCTGCGACTCAGAGAATCAGATATACGATCTTGTTCAACCCGCCCTGGAGAGCATCGCAACGGTGGGTGTTGAATATGGCCGGGAGTATTTTGAGTTTGTGGACGCCTTGTTGAAGGTGGAAAATGCCCACCTCAACCTTGCGACGGGTTTCTTGGAGGACCTGCTACTGCAAACAGTGCATCAATGGGCACCAACGCTATTGCTCACACCCAATGAAGGTCAATTCAACGTCCGTCTCGGGACGGTGGACGTGCTGAAGAGGATCCTGTTCACCCCTCTACAAGAGCTTGCTCTCCAAGATCCTCACCTTTACTCGACGCTGGTCACGGCGGTGCACGAGTTGGCAACTAGCTGCTCCCACTTTGTGCAGACCACCTTCTTAAATCCACGTAGCCGAGAGAGCAACACGCTCCAGCCCGGCCAAGTCAGTCAATTGATCGATGTGGTGGAACATTGCCTGACTTACTTTGAACTCGAGAATCCCATCCACGAGGAGAAGATGAGTGAAATCCAGAACATCATGGGTGCGTTGAGGGCCAAAGCCGAGACAGCGGTTGAGACTTTGAGTTCGGCTGATTGGCAGGACGGGAGCAGTGAACTGGCCGAATTGAGTGCTGAGGACTATGAGGATCCGCTTAGCCCGTGAAATCCTTCGTGCAAAACACCGTTGGGCATGCGTGGGTTCCACGGGCAACCAGCGTTGGCTCTGGCGCAACTTTTCGGCGTCATTGATTGGAAGAGTCTTTCAGAGATACTTTGGGCGTGCAGGCAGGGCGTCGATGGATTGATCTGGGATAGCGAAATGGTAATGCTTCATGAGACCCAACAGACGGGATGTCAATGACGAAGATGACGGATAATGAAAAAAGCGAGCAATCGTGCTTGAAGTATCGAGCTGGCGTATCGACCAAAATGGTGACAGTGGACATGGCAGGCGTCGTTGCCGTGGGCTATTTCCTTGCAGTCGATCATATATTTCGGAGATGGAAGGAGTCTCTGCAACTCATACGTGACGCCGTGATTTTATCCAGGGCTTCGAGCGGTCGCGAAGATGGTTCTGGATTGGGGGCAGCTTAGGTGACAACTGGTGTGGCGCGATTAAAACACACGGTGATGGAACAAAAGAGCCCTTGGAAGCCGTGCCAGCCGATCTGATGGGGGGGATTGCTGCGAGCTGTTTTGAGGGGCGAATGGATATGAAGAGCAAGCAACAGACTGGGTTCGTTTTAGCATCTTCACTGGGCTCGAGAAGCCCAAAGGGGAAAGTGGTCTTTACACCTGAGCGTCATCCTCAGCCCTTTGTTTCGATTTCTCTATCAAGATCCGGGATGGGAGGGAAAGACGGGGCGGGATAGTCGGTTTGACATTCATTCATTCGGGGTCCCTTGGTACTGTCATGACTTTAATGAGATCAAATGATGAGCCACGATGACAACAATTGGTGTAGACATGGAGTTTCTCCCTTCCATTGGCTACGTGGTCCTGGCCGTGCAAAGTTGATGTTTAAAAACGACCAGCTGCTGCTGAGCACCTTTTTCTCTCGACGCCGCGCGCTGTGCAATCCCGTGGTATACTCCGTACAAGCCCAGTCCGTTCTGACGCGCTATGCCCTCTGCCCTTGGGTCCCCTTCCCTTGACGCCTGACGCTGGACAACACACAGAGAATAAGACAGACAGATAGATGGCGGACGCAGCACCAGCAATGGCCATTGAGCCAACGAAGTCAAGCAAGCAAGCACAACACAGCACAACACAGCACAACACAGCACAACACAGCACAACACAGCACAGCGCTCCAATCCAGTCCAAGTATGTATATCCCTCCCAGGACGAACCAGCCAGAAACCAACGCCAGGCAAAGGAAACCGTAAACCGACGAGATGAAGAAAAGATCGACACATTTCCCTTCCGCCCTGTATTTCTGCTGACGCTTTCGACAGCCCCCTCTCCATGGGCCATAGCTACGGTTCACAAAGTCTTGACCCGCATCCACTCGCCGGTGCCGACGCCCAGGTTCAGGCCGTTGCGGGCCCACCACTCGCGGACCTCTCCTTCGCCGCCGCCGCCGACCGCATCTTCCATGGCCTCCTCAATGTCGCACGTCTTGTACTCGACTCTCAGCCCTGTCTTGCGACTGATTTCCTTCCACCACTGCAGGACGCCGGCGTGGCCGTTCTTGGTGGCCCCGACGAGGACCTGGTTGTCGAAAATCATCTTGCTGCCCTTGAAGCGGTACCACAGCTCCAGCACGGGGACGTGGCCGTGCTGGGATGCGAGCCGGGCGACCCCGTCCTCGTGGGCGTAGGGGATGCCCGACGTCTCCCACCACTCGATGGAATTGGTCCGGCCGCTCTGCGCCGCCAAAAGGATGCTCTTGCCGACCTTGAGCGGCATTTCGCGATCGGTGCCCGCCAATTTCTGGGAGTTCTCCTTCCACCATTCAAGCACTTCCACGTGGCCCTTAGCACTGGCCGACTCCAGAGCCTTTTCGGTGTATGTGAGTTTCAGGCCTGAATTGAGCCACCAGTCCAGCACCTCCACGAACCCGGCGCGAGAAGCGCCGTCCAAGGCTTCAGGGCCATATTCCTTCTTGATCACGGCTGGACAATCTTTCCACCACTGCAAGATCGTGGGGGAATTGTAGATCAGCGACGCCTTGTGCGGGAGAAGGGCCAGACCAAAGGAGGTCCAGAAGATGTCCTTTTGTTGGAGAGCCAGGTACGTGAGCAGGCCGGTCATGGAGAAGCGGAAGATCAGCCGTGTTGCGATTGGGGACAACGTGGTGGGAGGGTTGGAGGAGGCGTTGTTGGTGAAGTATTTTTGGACCTGGCCCACTGGTTGTGTGAGGATGGTATATTCGAGCGAGGGCGACTTGGATGATCCTGGCTGTGGTATGAGCGGCTCCCATTCGTGAGGCACCGGCAGGTGTGTGAATATTCCCAGGGCGGTGGCAAGCTCCCAGTCACCTAGGTGGTCTAGAATGATGGTCCAAATCTCACTGGGCAGCTGTGGCTTGGAAGAAGTGGTTTTGGACAGTGGGAGGTCTGGGAATGCCGAGTTTGTCTTGAGGCAGGTCGCTCGCAGGACTGACTGGGTTTCACTCTCAATGGCCTCGATCATCTCCGACGGTCCAGCCCATGACCAGCGGAATTCGGGGGTGACGTCCCCATCCAGCGAATTTGCTCCCGACTGAGCCAGACTCGTGCCATTCTCCGAGTACTCAAAGATGGCAGGAGATAGAACACGAACCCAGTCCCACTTTCTTCGCAGTTCGGACAACTGCCTGTTCCAGATGGGGTGTCTGTATTGGTCCCTGCTCAACTCAGGTAACAGATCGATTCTCTTTGACACGTCCCAACACCTCAGAGCATGGAGAAGGACGTCGGTCGTGAAACCACTCAGCATGAAGCAAATCATCCCAGCATCTATGGCGAGAAACATGAAATCGGCCCATCTAGCCAGACGGTGGCCCAGCATCATGACTTCGTTGCGATGCGGATCTTGAGGCTTGTTCTCTATCCATTGTACATTGTCCAAACTGACGCCAGGAGCCATATGCTGCTGAAATTCGGATTTCGAGAGTTCTGAAATCACTCGGAGGTTCAGGTTGGGGTTATGGAGGAGATAGGGCAGGAGTTCTGGTCCTATTCTTTGGCTCACGTAGAGGAGAGCGTTGACCCGCCGTCGAATCGGGCGGGGCTGTACTGGGCGTTCCATGTTCTGGGATGGTCTCGAGGGGTGTCGAGGACCGACGGGAGGGAGGGTGGTAGGACAAAGGATCAGAGAATGTTATAAGTCTGGTGTTCTTCGCATTGGTGGCAAAAATGGTTTATCGGGATCGAGGCGGTGGGAGGGATTCACGATAAGCGCTGGGCAGCCCGGCGAGATGCGGAAGACGTTGGCTGAAGGGAGGCTTGCGGTTGTCTCTCGTAGGATGTGAAGTGATTCAGGATTCTCCTGGTCTTTCGTTACAGACCGCAAAGCAGGAAAGAGAGAGGAAGAAGCAATTCTCTTGGGATTCGGATTCGTGAATTTGATGCGGACGAGTAGGGCAAAGTATCAGAGGAGGGGAAATTCAACTATGGCCGATCAGACCATCCAGTCTGTGTGACCGCATTACTGGAGCCATGTGGCACGCTGCGGGCCTCTTGATAGGCGGCTGGCAGTCCCGGGCCTGGTTCCTGTTATGTAAGTCGACATTGGCGGTTGGCGGTGGGCGGTGGGCGGTGGGCGGCCCAAGCTGCCTGCGGTGGCTGTTCCAGTGGCCTCCACCACCACCACCTCCACCTCGTACCACTCATGCCTCTCACCATTACCATCAGCTATCAAACCCTCCATCATCGCCAACGACCGCCTTCTCCGGAAACTCTATCCTCATTCAGCCTGATGGAGGCATCAAGGCAGGATACACATACCCCCCCGCCCCCTTCAGCGTGTGACTCGGCCTAGAAACTGACGCCTGCATCAACAGAATATAACGAAGAGATTCCCAGCCTTCAACGCCGAGAGAATCCCGTCATCTCCACAGACATGAGCCATATTGCCACCGCCGACATGCCTCTAACCGACGTCGCTTCCTTTGTGCAACACCTCCAGTCATCCAAACGCATTGTTGCTCTGTTAGGGGCTGGTCTCTCTGCCTCCAGTGGCCTGCCTACCTTCCGCGGTGCTGGAGGACTATGGCGCACCTACGATGCCACCATGCTAGCCACCCCTGAGGCTTTTCAACAGGACCCGGGGCTATCCTGGCAGTTTTATTCTTACCGCCGTCACATGGCTCTCAATGCCAAACCAAACCGAGCGCACCTGGCCCTGGCAGAGTTGGCTCGGCGGAACCCCAACTTCATCACTCTCAGCCAGAACGTCGACGGTCTCAGCCCCCGCGCCGGTCATCCTGCTGCCCAACTCAAACTACTCCATGGTAATCTGTTTGACGTCAAATGTTGGGACGAAGATGGCTGTGGCTATTCCCGCAAGAACGACTTCACAGACCCCATCGTCCCAGCTCTGGCCCTTCCACCAGACGCTCAAGACTCGCAGCTCAAGGCAGCCATCAAGCAAAAGAAACATGCTTTGATTCGAGGAGCTGACATTTCAGATATTGATGTGCAGATCCCTGAGCTCAAGCACGAAGATCTTCCGCAATGCCCGTCTTGCAAGAAGAACCTGCTTCGTCCGGGAGTGGTATGGTTCGGCGAGTCGCTACCGGAAGACGTGATACGTGATGTGAACGAATACTTTGAGCGGCCCGAGAAGATCGACCTCATGCTGGTGATTGGTACGAGCGCCAAAGTGTACCCAGCTGCGGGCTACACAAACATAGCCAGAGCCAAGGGTGCTCGAGTGGCGGTCATCAACATGGACAGTAGCGATGCACGAGAGCTCACAAAGCAGGATTGGTTCTTTGAGGGAGATGCAGCCGTCATAGTCCCCGAGATTCTGAAGACCGTGATTGGGGAGGTCGGCGAGTTCGAGGAAACGAAGGGACCAGTGCTATGAAGCCTAGAGGTGAAGACGGTGAGTCGGACGACGACGATACGAGCCACATGCTCACCAAGACCAAGATGTTACCCGTGTCATTGTGTTCGGCAGCTCCAGGTCCCTAAGCGGTTGCAGACAGCTTATTTACAGCTTCAGCCCCCGTGGCTCGATAGTTCGAGTTCGCTTAGGCCGGAGAATTTTTGCGCATAACACGCAGCAGAGGACAAACGCTCTGTTCTAGCGCCGACTTGGACCCGGCTGCCTTGGCGGTCCTTTTGATGGTTTGTGGATCATTTGTGCTGACGGTGCGATTTTGAGGCCTGGGGGCCAAAATCATGCACCACAACAGCCACAACCCAACGTTCTTCTCGATCTTGCCGAGGAAACAGGGAGTCCATCCTATCATCGCTATCAGCCCTTGGACTCTGAGGAGCCTCCTGCTGAGAATAGGCGAATCCCTTCGGTTGCCAATCATCGTCCGAATGTGGCTGTTCAACATAGATATGCTTTCTTAGGCAGTCTCCTTTTCCATCTCATTCGCTCTCGTCTCGCGCAAGGCAACCAGCAGCCACCTTCGACTATGCTACAAAACGGCCTAGAATGTTATGGATCTCGCTGTGCGGTTTGTGTGCTGGTGCACTGCATGCTCTATCGCGAAACCAAACTATGACTCCTGGTCATTCTAGAGTTTTGGCTGCATGCTTTGTCTTTCATAGCTAAGCTTGGGCTTGAAAAGCAACATCTCTTCATGGTAAAGTACCATATTATCCCTTGTCGCCCTCGTGCTCGCACGCTTCCTCGATCCAAGACCGGACTGCCGGCGAGGATATCTGGGCAGCGCAACAGGATTACTCGTCCAAGCTGATCTTCAGTTTCCTACCATGGCGTCTACGAATCCTTTCTGGTCATTTGCTACTCCTTTCACGGACAGCACGCCGCCTGCGCGGTCCGGGCGTCTGAGTGACATCCTATCTCGTGGCAATCACATACCGGTTTCCTCCCACGATGGAACTCGAAGCTATGCACAAACAACACCCGACTCGGCTTGGTCGCAGACGTCCTTCCAAGAAGTGTGCTTCACCTACGACACCTCCACAGGCAAGAATGTAACGAGTTTGGAAGATGCTGCATCCGTCCGATCAGGCGACTGGCCCTTGACTGAAAAATACTATGCTCTCTCTTCTGCGACCCACGATCTAAGATGCCCAAAATGGGTGCTCTGGAAAACAATCCTCCTCCCCACTTCAACCATCATCCTTCCTATGGCTTTGCTTGTCGCCGGGCTACTAGCGTTGATCTTCGGCTACAGGGTCAGATCTGAGGATAGCTTGTTTGAGGAAGTGTCCAACTCTCACGCCTTGAGCGACCATGCTGTTGTCTTGGTCAATTATTCGGCAACTCGGATAGCATTCGTCGCTTCCTGGGCATCGACTCTTGCTCCTTTACTTGCTGGCTTCATCATGAACCTGTCCAGTTTCCAGTCTGCGCTCCTCATGTATCTCTCCTCAACACGTTTGGAACAGCATGACCTCCCAACTCCGTATCAGTACAGTCTGCTTGTCGGCCTTTGCCTGGCCTCAATGGGAAGATTGAGAAGATACTTCTCCTACGCGAAAGAAGATGGAGTGGTTATACCTCCGGCCCTTCGGCGCGCTGCACAGACCCTGACCTTGACGCTCGTCCTTGCCTGTGTCGTCTTTGGAGCTGATACTGCTCTTCACTACACAACTTCAACCATCAACTTCGACCAAATCTCTGTTTCCGACGTGGCTCATGCCTATGGATACGGATTGTCGCCAGCATGTCTTGCCCTCAACCGGAGTGACAATTTTGGACTGCCATGTTCCCGTAACGGACAACTCGCCGAGACGGATTACAACGCTTACGTATCAAGCCAGAATGAAATCTTTTATCTTCAGCGCGGCACATCCAATGTCAGCGAAGTCCAACTCGTCGATACGCCACCATACGAACCTGCAAACATCACATCCTCCGGCGCCGCAAAAGTGGCACTTCTCATCCCCCAAAGCACTGGTTTATCTCCTTTTCGTGACTTCCAAGCCTACACCACCGGTGTAATCACAACCTGCGAGCCCGTTACCGCTCTCTGCAACTGGACAAGCGGGGGCCCGGGAAATTACTACAGCCAATTCAACTGCAGCGAGAACTTCTGGGGAGTACTAGGCAAGGCCCCCAATGTGAGCGACACAGGCATGCTCGTCGGTGATAGTTCTGTGCCACCTTTGGGGTTCAAACGTGGCGCAGCCTTGCAATACTCATTCTTCATGGACAGAGACCTGAGTATTCCCTATGACACATCCGGCAATCTGGGCCCGTTTATGCCGGACTCGGAGCTTATTAATCCAGTATACGTGGGAGTCGCCGCACGTTTTCAATCCACAGCCCAACGGGCCGGAGTGAATATGTCCTCAGATCCAGGGATCTACCAGGGTCCTACACCTTACCTTGACTTCACACTCCGATGCCAGTACACTACGTACTTGGTCGACTACAGATGGGTCAACTCTTCGGCCAAAGTAAACACGCTGACTCCTTCGCCGAACGGCACGATCGCCGAGATCTTTCACGGATACAACATATACGGCAGTTATGACAGCTTTGACAACGACCTGCAGGACTTCATCCTTGAGGCAGCGCTGCAATCCAACCCCCAGCAACTTGCCGATTCTTTTGCAAACAGCTATTCATCGCGCGTGATGAACGTGATTGGCCCGTTCCTCTCCTCGCGAACCAACTTGCAAGAACAGACGCGCACGCCCTTGCTCGTGGCGAAAGTCCCGAAAGTGCCATTAGCAATCCTTGTTGCCGGGTGTCTGTGCTACATCGTCTTCGGCGTGGTCAGTGCGACGTTGGCATACACCGCGCTGAGGACCGTCGATGTACGGGATCTGGCATTCCGATTCAGCCTGCCGGCGCTGGGCCTGCACGCTTTTCGAGACGATAGTACCGAAAGGGAAGCCGTGGACGTGGACTCGATCAGGAAGAGGGACGGGGTTGATGAGGAGCGCAGGGTGTTTAACGAGACGAAGATAAAACGCGAGGCCACCAGGGTTGCTGTCGACGGCGAGCCCCGGACCGGGTTCGTCTTGAAGAGCCTGGTCTAAACCGGGCAGCTGTAGTGAGAGACCGGACTTCTTGCTGGCGAGATTGTTCTTGGTATTTCCTATGCGCTGCGCGATGAGGCATGAGCGGGGAACAGAAGCGCACAGACGAGTGCCATTCAGATTTATAGAGACTGCCGTCTTGATTTTCGACCCCCTTCCCGGGGCGTGTGTTAGACTGTATCATATTTTATAGATGTACATGATTTGGATGTTTCTTCTTGAATCTTCTGAACCTCGTGAACTCTCAAAGAGGGAGAAACACCATGTGTTTGTGTGTGTCCTTGTACGTGCGTGAACAGAGGAAATGAAGACACAGACAAGGAATGAAAAGAGGAGGGTTTGACTCGGCAGCAGATATTTCATTCCTTCCCTTCTCACCACCTTCTCGGGAATCCAGTTCCCCCGTCCCAGCCCTGCGAATCAACTCGTTCATTCATACATTCATTTTGTCGGCTGCATCACCGCTGTCAGAATTGGGACCTCGTGAACAGCGTTCCCAACCTCTTGGATTCTCAATGTATAATTCTTGCCCTGGAGCTCTTCAGGCTCAAAGGCCAACGATCACCCTTTTCACACTCTGACTAAACGCCCGTGAGGATGGGGAGGCCCTCTTCCAAGGGAGTCAGGAAGTCCTTGTTGACATTCACGGGCCCATCTCCCGCTCCCGCTCCGCCTCGGACACCGATCCTGCTCATGAAGCCCATGCCCAGCAAGATCTGCTCTTCCTCCAGGAGGCGTGATCCGTCCACGACGACGAACGTGTGGGCCAGCGCCTGCTTTGTGCCCTTGGGCCCGACCGCGACGCCGAGCGTGACCTCGAACGTCTTGGTCTCGTCGCTGTAGGCGACCTCGCTGGCCCGCTCGAGCCCGCGGACGAGGTTCATGGTGATGAAGCTGTCAAAGACCGTCAGGTTGACGGCCGCGAGCACCGACACCGGGTCCCCAGACGCGGTTTCGGTGACCATCGCAAGGACGTCGTGCGGCTTCTTGGCAGGCTCGCGGACGCGGGAGTCGGAGCCCGGCGTCGTGCAGCAGATTGCTTGGATGTAGGCTGGGCAGGTCGGGGCGCAGTAGCACGGGCAGGCGAGTGGGCGGCTCGGCCGGCCCCAGAAGTGTTCCTGAGGAGGGACGATCGGGTCAAGGAGAGTCTCCTGTGTGTCGTCGTCGACGACGACGCCGGTCTGCTGACGTGCCGCCGCGGAAGCTCCCGGTTCGTCTGGCGAGGCAGAGGCTGGCGTGAAGCAGCAGATGATTTGAACGTTCCTCGGGCACCAGGACTCGCAATGGCAAGGACAGCCAAGTGGTGGAATGGGGAGAGGGCGCCCGATGCCGGGAATGATCGGGCGGGAGATGAATGTGTCAGGAGAGCCCTTGGCCCTGTCACCGGTCACTTTTGAACTGTCGAGCGCACAGCATCTTGGGTTACAGCCAGGTGCACAGGTCAGACATCTCGGCGAGCAGTCCGCATTGGCTGGGGTGTAACTGTCGATGATGTCGTGCCATTTGAACCCCTCGTCAAACTTGTCTCTCCAGTTGAAATCGTCTGCGACAAACACTCGTCAATTACAGCGCCACCGAGAAAGGCACCTCCTAGACTCCCTTACCAAGAAGAGACTTGTATTGCCGGACTTTGGCAAGATCGAGGGCGCTGTCGCCGGCCGCATTGGGCACCACATGCTGCGACGAGTTGCCTGCATCAGGAGCAGCAAGGACACTGCCATAAACAAGGAAGCAGGTGGCAAGGGTGGTTAGCATCCTGATCGGTGCCATCACGACTCAAGAACTGTTTCGCTGCTGGGGAAAAAATTAGAGGGATTCGAACAAGGAGAATAGGAGACCGCAAAGAAACAAGTTACGGCCGTGCCGTCTTTATACGATCCTGACTTCTGTATCACCACCTAAAGCTGCGAGCTAAAGGCAGCAGCCGTTCGGTGAAGTCGTAGTGTGACTCCTGTAAAGCTCCAAAAAGGGCTGGAACGCCTAGTGAAGCTCTCAGAGGTGCTTCACGCACCTTGCCCCGTAGGGCTGCATCGATCTCCCACATGCAACGATTGGCACCGAAACCAAAAGGGCCCCTGAGCGAAAGTCGACGCTAGGGGCTTGGGGTTGGGGGCTGGACTGGCCTTTGCTGCAAGGGTGCCTGTCGAATGTTATCGTTGCGAGCTGACCAACCAAATGGTTCAAGTCTGTAGTATTAAGGCCGCCCAAGCAAGAAGAAAGCTGGCTGGCTAGTTCGTAATGTGCAGACATCGCGTCCAGGACGAAGCGACTAGCCACAAGTGAGCTCGACTGGCGATAAGTGCAGGCATTTGAAATGAAAGCCACCCTTCCTCCGTATCCTCGACTCTTCTGCTATTCCTCGAGAGCAGGCAAGCTCACTTTTGGGGAGCAATGCCCTGGAACAGAATGGACCAGGGACAGTTCGCTGATGAATATGGTAAGACGGGACCGCAAGCTAGCTAGCGACGAACGCGATGATATTGTATCGCAAGGAATGGACCAATCTGATGTCTCCGCCAGAAAATGCTCGTCGCAGTCATCAGGGGCTTCCACTTGGCAACTAGCCAGCAGTAACGGTGGCTGCTCTGGGTGTTGTGTGTCGTGAAGAGTGCCTGGGGCTCAGTCGAGGGCTCATAGCTGCTCCTGCCTTTTAATCTTCTCCGCTTGATTCCTCTGGCGATAAGAACCCGGAGTCGCAGGGAAGTGGATGACCGAGAGTGCGACTGTTCTCGGTACCTGGTGGTGATCGCGGCACCATCTGAAAAGAGAGGGAGGGGGAGAGATGTGAGGGAGACCGCAGGGGAAGAGTCGTTGATGGCTGCGGCAATGCCAAGTCACGAGGGAGAATGCACTGCACACAAGTCGGGCGCAGAGTCTGCAATATTTTCCACAACCATTGATTTGGTCTCCTTCCACTCCCCCCAGAGATTCCTTCTTGCCACAGTTCGCTAGCAAGGCTTTGTACCATTACGAGGTTGTAGTCCACACAAAGATGATGGCGATCCCAAGTGCTCCACCACCCGCTTGTTACCCATATAGCCTTCCCTCGGCCTTGCCTCAAGCTAACAACCATTCCGCTGGTTCCACCGCTGCGCCTGGCGCCACCACCTCCACCAACGTCATCCACTGCTTTCGAAAGCGCCCACTCCGGGGTATGACAAAGTCTGTCAAGGGAACTGCCGCTGTCATAGCATTTGGGGTCACGGTTACAAGCATAGCAGTCATAGCATGGACGAAGAGAGGTCTTGACATTGGCAAGAAGAGCTTGGAGCTTGCAGCATGGACTGCGAAGAAGGACTTTCTCGAGTTCTGCCAAACCCAACTACAGGCAGCCCAACCTCTCTCAGCGGAGTGTAATTCCACTCTGACCAGTGTACTTCATGCACCTCCTATGTGGAAGCGGTTTCTCGGTGTGATCGTCATCGCAACTCAGAACCAAACCCTCCGCGACCGGATATCTACCGACGGTTTGCTCTCAGTGCAAGACGCCGTGGGATTAACGATTAAGAGGGCCCTCATTGTTTTGTGCACCGTTGCCAGTATCGCCATGTTGGCTCGCCGGCGAAGCGCAAATTCGCATGACCAACGCCGTTGTCTAACTGTCGAACACGTCTGCGATCTGCATGCAATTGAGACCTCCTCAGCGGCGGTCGATGAGTCTGCCGTCACAGTAGCAAACCCTACTCGAGCTACTGCTACTGGACGATCAACAACAAACAACGGGCTTCCCAGGCGACGAGCTTATCGTCCTCTTCAAGATAGACAACCCATCGGCTTTTTGAAAGGATTCTCACCCGATTCCCGTACGGGCGATCATGAAGTTACGTGCACAGTTGACATGCTGGCTACATGCTCACGAATCAGGCAGTCAGCTCTACGAAAAATGGGGCGTTGGGATGGTAGTGATCAGAAACATGAAGTCTCCATAATAGTCCCACCCTCTGCGGAGTCGGAAGGAAGTTGGAACACTCTGGGCAAGTCAGCCTGGACGCGCGTGGAGCTCTGTGTTGTCGGGGATGATGAGTTAGACGTCGACTGTGTGGTAGACCCTCGTTCAGCGAAGCTCCTTAATCCAGAAATGAAAGGAGAACTGATCCGCCAACAGATTCAAGCCATCGACGAAATATTCCAGGATCCCTAGCACAGGTTCGATCCAACGAAAGTGACGCCATTTGGAGGCAGATGTCCTGCTGTGTTGACAGAGGGGGAACTTGTCGAGGGCCGTTTGTTGCATCGAAGCTGGAGTTTGGTGTTTTTGGTCCTTGAAGCTATCGATCATTTCTAATTCTGAGAGAGCTGGTGGTGGTGCAGGAATCTTTGACTTGTTTTTCCGACTCTTTGCGACGCCGGATAGATAATGAGCCCGAGATGGCAGTTTGGATACTATTTGATACAGATGACACAGGTACATACCTAGTATATATCTGCGAGAGGCGGGCAACCGGGAGAAATGCATATGCCCCGGGTCGTAGGATCCAAGAGATGATCGAACCAAGTTCGAGTGGATGCCTTTCTTCACACGCCCATCGATGCGAGGGTCGTAGATTGCAGCGAAGGTGAGAGCGGCGAGACTGAGCAAGTCGGTCCAGTCCGATAGAACAGCTTGGCTGTGGTCTGGAACGGCAGTCAACACTCAAAATTTCGACAGGTAAGGCATAATATCACTCCCGAGCTGGCAAAGAGACAAGGTCGTCGAGCATGAAGCGTTCTGAAGAACATCGAGACACTTCATATGAACGTATCGCTGGATGTGCAATCAATTGCTTGTCATTCCTCAAATGCGCGATAACTAACCTGCGAAAGATTCAGCGGAGGACTCTATGAAGTCTGAAGGACTAAATGCCACCCCGATATAAAACCAGTAGCATCTATCCACGGCATTCCTCCCTAGCCTCTAACGTAACTGCTTCTCTGAACCATGGCAGCGGTGCAAATAAGAAACGGGTATCAAACCAAGACAAATCCCCATGCCTCACCAGCTCGAATAACGTGAATCACCGCGTCGTGTCCTTGAAACTCTCCGGGTATCTTAGAGTCATAGAGTCATGATGCCCACCGTGCTGGGGCGTAAATGATGATGATAGGGTCGAAAGATGGAAGACATCTGTGAGATCTCCAGAGTAGAAGCCTAGCAGACCGTCGCCGCTCGCCGATAACGGTCTCTGGAAAGCCCTAAGCATTTGCCATTCCGGACTCTGTTTTCCAGGTAAAATCGCTCTGCAATTGTAAGGTCCTCATCTCCTTCGATGGATTTTAAAGGCAGAACTCCTCTCGGCTGCGGCCGGGGAGGAGGCGCTCCCAACAAGAAACAGCAGAGGACAACGACCGTCGCTAACGCGGCGACCGCTAACTGCGTGCTGGAGATGTTGAATGCGAAAGTCAATATTGTAGCTCGAGTGTGCTGGATTACGTGCCGGTAAGAAGCAACTACCTTATCGTGGTGCTCTTCGATCAAGGATATGATGCTTTCGAGGAATACTGGAAGTTGTTAGCACTTCGGTTGAGCGCGGAACCGAGACATACCGTAAAAAGCCGTCAATATGTACGAATGTTTTCGCGGCTTCCAGAACGACAGCAGTAAAGCCGGCAGGGCAAACAGTCCCAACAATCTCAAATGAAGACGCTCCACAATTTGGCATGGTATAGTGATGACGGCAAAAAGGGAGGTGAGAATAGCAGACGCTGCTTCGAAGCGCGTCAGCGCTTGGTTGACCCTTTCAAGTTTACTGGAAACTCGCGCGGCCGTAGCGCTTGCAGTGTCGAGTTCAGAAGTAAGTGAAGCAGAGAAATGTTGGATTTGTCCGCTCAAGGCCAGGTTGGCTTTCTGGGCTGCCGAGAGTTGCCCACTGAGTTGCAGATGATTCTCCATGCTCGCTAATTGTGCCGACTGTGTCGCAGCAATCTCATCGAGTCCATGCCTTGTACGATAAAGAAGCTCGTTGACATCCTGTTGTCGTTAGTCTGTGTCTAAACCTGTGCGGGGCTTGCAAACCTGGACTACTCCGCCTGCCTGTAAGGTTTTGAGAGCTTTTGTGGTCGCAAGGGCAAGTTCGTGAACATTGTTCATCTCCTGCATTTGGGCGGCAGCTGCTTCAGCCTGTTGCTCACCAGTAGTTGCAATTGCTTTGTGCAGAAGCTCTCGAAGTTTGGCAAAATCAGAGAACACGGCTCCCAGGGCCTGTTGGAAAGGAGTCAGTGGTCGTCCAACGGCCGCTGAGGATGTTACTTGCCTCGCGAGATTGGGCCACGCCCTCGTCCGTATTAGCCATTCGCAGCTGCAGAGTCTTCAATACGTCGTGTAAGCCTTCTTTCGCCATATTCACAGCGTCGCGAAAATTGCTAAGCTCGGCTTCATGCAGTGCTTGACGTTCATCTTGATTTTTCTGCCGAAGATTGCTCATATGCCAGATCTCTTCCTGCTGCTGTCTCAGGAAAGTCAGCCACTGAGACTGGGTCGAACCAAGCGCAGCACGAAGCTCCGGAAGAAGTTGTGCGAGCTTTCGATAGGACTGAAGCGCTTCCAATCTAGTGGATTCAATGGTGGTGGCTTGACACAAAGTGTTGGCATCTTGTCTGTTGTTGCTGTAGCTCGTCCAGTAGTAATGTTCCGCGATCAGCGCTTCGAGACATGAAGCCAAGATTCTGCTATTGACCACGTCAATCTCGTGGTCAAGCCTCTGAGGAATTTCGAGAATTGGTTTGCACGCGGAGGGAACTGCTGCTCTACCCTCGCCCGTCTCACAGACAGCCACTCTGACGGCGTAGACTGACTGAGCCCTCTCCAGTAGTTCATGTTTCCCTTGCTCTCGAGTCATACCTACGCCAACAGTTTTACAAGTAAGAAGCAGCTGAGCCGCAGCGGCTTGATGGCAGGTTGATTGGGTGGCGAGATTGTCGACCACACGCATAGCCTTCTCAAACACCGGGTCGCTGTCAGGCTCTCTGAATACCAACAAATCGGTGAGGCTTGATTGCAGGTCGCCCTGGGTTTTGCGAAAGATCGGCCATCTCAGATCCGCTGGAGGAGTCAGGGCCTTGCAGCTAGTCTTTGCTCGGGAAAGCGCCTACTCACCTTTTAGAAACTTTGCTTGAGCATGATAAGCAAAAGCGATGACCAGGGTAGCCAAGATGTAAGCAGACCAGAGCACTTGGCATCGTCCAGGTAAGAACATGGTGGCATGGACCATAACAGTATGAGGTGTTTTACTGGAGGGCGAAAAAAAGGATACAGAGGCGTGCGAACAAAAGAGATGAGCGAACAGCGAAGTAACAACGAAGGGAAAGAGATAGCTGTAAGAAGTCTATCCGAGCAGACAGACAGACACACGCTGAGAAACACAGGTATTGTGTCCTCCGTAGTGTGTGGTATGGGGTCGACGGTGAAGGTGAAGACCATGTGAGGACTGGCGACCCGGTCAACGCGAGCTCACCTTTGGGTATCACGCTGTGCAGATGGCGACTACGGCTACACGTGCTGCAGCCCGGTGAATGCTGGGATTCAATCCAGTGATAATTGAGGAGACCAGAGATCATGGATGGGTTGTTTGAGTTGGTAGCTAGAGAAGTGAGTGACTGAGTCAATTGGTAGGAGAAGGACACCGGGGGCGAGAGAGTGAGGGAGTAAGGGGCCATCATCAAAGCTCACCGCCGATGCCTGCGCCGCCGTGACCAGCTGCTGCACGTTGACGTTCACTCTCACCTCACAAATCTTCTTTCCAAGGCACTGCAACACGCTTTGACATCTCATACTCAGTACCATCCATCAACCCCCTGTCTGAAGGATGCCGAAAAGTACCTCGCTGCCTCCAATCAAAAACCTACCCGATAAATTAATCAGCAGCCTCTTCGGCATCGCTCCTCTGTGGCTGGCGCCCCCTGCTGCCTCGTGCTGCCCCCCTGCTGCCCCCAGACCGTTTGCCCCAAGCGGCACACCATCGCGATTGAAACGCGAGTTACACTGCGAAGCCTCCCTCAATAGCCCCTTGGCCGGCCTATAATTGAAACCAGCTGGCCCGTGTGGCCCGTAAGGTTGGGCAATGTTTCGGCACGTCCACCCCCCAAAAGAGACGGGATCGGAATCTGGTCTCTCTATTTACAACGCGGGATGGGAGGGATCCGAGCTTCGAGCTCGCTTCACGCCTAATCATGCCTTTGTCAGTGACCACGGTTTCCAGGCACAAGCTTTTCAGTGGCTTGTTGCTCTTAGCATGCAGGATCTCCACGAGCAGCTCTGCAGCCCCGACGACGTAACAGAATTGCTATCGTCTTTAGACCCCGCTCCCACGTTATTTTTATGCCTGGCCCTCATTTAACCGCCGTTGGACTATGTACACACCTCCCAGAATGATTGAGGAGTCAAAGAAGAATCCAGGGTCCGGGCAAACACGAGAGCTTCAAGGATGACGATGTGGTATATTATATGGCCTCCTTCCACTCGGAGCGAGGTCTGAGGCGATTTCAGCAGGTACTTCATTGCGACAGCGTGGCGGTAGCGGAATCATCACTCCAACTCAAGATCCAGCGGAGTTCAGCAAACCATCGTGCCTCACCTTTCCGGAACATTGAGCAATTGCCAGACGGATCCATTGTCGGAAAAAGAAAGGCGATGAGTCAAGGAGGCGATGGCTCTCCTGTTGATAAGTCGAACTCCTGCAAGGAACCTTCGCCCCGAGGGGAGTCCGACTCTGATCTCGGATCACAGGACAGAATTAACCAGGTTAGGAAGATTTCTCGCTCACCACTGCGAATCCTCGAGTCGGAAATTAGTTCAGCGCGGGGGTCCGCACGCACACTGCTCAGAGTCAAGCCGGTCAACTTCCATGCCTTGCCGCTGGACGCAACAATGGTGGAGGACGATCTCAACCCCTTAGCAACAATCCAATTCTGTGAGCATACACAATCCAGGGGGAAAAGACTGTCATACTGAGCAGATTCATGTGTCAGTTGTTGAGATATACTGCCCGTCCATGTTGCGTCATCCCACATTCAGGCTGGAGAGCAGAGATTCGGTGTTCATCAGTACCAATCTTTCAGCAATGATGCAAGATCCATTGATAACGGCCACCTCCCTCGCCTTCGCAGTTCGCATACATGACAAACGCCAGAGCCGGAAAGCAGTCGGATACTACCGCAAGGCTCTTGTTCTCCTTCGAAAAAGGCTTGAATCCAATGATCGCTCCTCCACGGACGCTATAATGCTCAGTCTTATTCATCTGATGGCTGTTGAGGTGCGTCTGTGTTTCTCAGTCTCCACGACGTGGACTAACTCTCGACAGGCACTGTCGGAAGACTTGGGGTCTCCTCTTCAGCACCTGGGTGCCATGCATCGCATGATACAAATGCGAGGCGAGCTCAGATCTTCAGGCTTGCAGGGCTACATCAAGGCCCATATCAGATCGTCAGTGATGGTCTTCCACAAGTGAAGCGCGTAATCTAACCTATCCAGCTGGGAATTGTTCCTAGGAGGCGCGTACGCTGAGCCCGACCCAGATCAAGTGCGAATATTTCCTTATGGCTCGCTTGACTATCCTACCCATCCCTTCGACCCCGAACTGAGTCTCACATTGAGCCGCTTACCTTCAGGCTTCATTGAACTGGCGATGTCTTGCAGATTGAGCACTCAAGTCATCCAAGTCGTACACACCAGTGCGCACTTGATGACCGCTCTCTTCCACCAGACGCAAGACTTTAAGCAAGATGACAGTTTTGCACTTTGGCTGTCACCATATCCGGTGTCCCCTATTCAAGTTATGTTTCTGGCCATTGTTATCCTACAAAACCAGAACCGCAATATGGTCGAGGAGTTGTTGGCAATTTCACTCCTGGCCTTGACAATATCAACCGAGGATTTGGGGGAACATATAACCCTAGGCTATGGATTCATCCAGACATACTGTATGTCGCTCTGGGACGTCGATATGGAGCGGGAATGTCGCAGTACAGGGGCTCTGGGACTCGAAGACTTTCTTCTCTGGTCGAAAATGTTGCTTTTGGCGACATTCGACCACGACACCCAAACCTGGAGGACTGCTATCCAATTACGACGGGATGTCCCCTTGCCGGAGTTCCAGCCTCTGCATTTTGAGGTGTGCAGGCAATTCTTTTGGACCGAATTGTTGACACTTTCACTGGAGCAGAAGATGGCGCAGGACAGAGCACTCCGTCAACCACGCGCTTTGGACGATCCAACCAGTGCTGAAACCGATTGGCAGAAGATCTAGCAGGGAAATAATGCCTGACTGAGCTCACGAAATATTGCTACATCGAAAGGATGGCCTACCACTATCTCCATAGGTCACCCGACTACTGAAGTCAGACAAGGCACAACCGACGGTCACCTGATCTGTGATGGTATGCCAGATATCCGTTCCGCTCCTCCCGTGAATATGTCTGGCATATAATGAATCAATGTCAACGATAGACCATGACATTGATAGCTTAGGGTGTGGCCTTTATTGAAATCATTTGCGCCTGATCAATTGATCCGACGCCATCAGATCAACCCGGAGCGTCTGATCTGGCTGTTCTGTCCAATGATGGGCGACCTGCAAGGAGGCATGAATTGTGGACTTGAGAGAACAGAAACATGGAATGGACAGAAGAAATTCGCGCAGGACTGCAGATTCCAATGGACAGCAGTGCGTGGTTTTCTCAATGTGACAAATAGCCCCAAGACTCTATTGGAAACAAGTCACAAACTTCATGCGCCTTGTCCATGTGCCCCACCGTAGCTCCCAGCCTCGTCAGTTCCAAGGCTGGCGCAACTGTGTGAACGCCTGGGTGGCGCTAGCGGTAGGGTTCGCTTAAGTGGATATTGGCCCAGCTGCCCTCATTTTATCCGGCTAACTTTTGTGCCAGGCTGGAACATTGCATGTGCGGGGTGTACCAAGGGTAACGTGGCAGCAATTGAAAAATGAAAAGCCCCATACTCTACCACCGGATCAGCGGTCGCCCAAAGCCTGACAACTCTGTAGAAAAAGTTATCATTGAAGCGTACTCACAAGATCAACCCCGAGGGGTCTCGTAGACTACATATATGTCTCCCGCCCAGCCCATCACACGCGAACCTCTCCATACCACATCACTCGAACGCCCGTCCCACTGCCACTTTTTTTTTTGACCACTTACTCTTTTACTCTTTAAAAAACCGCCATACAAATCAACAATGGGCTGCATCTGCTCCAAGAAGCTCCGCAAGGAGATGGCGGAGGAGGACGTCTTCCCGCCCCCGATCGTCTTCCCCCCGGTGCCCGACCGTCCCTCCTGCCTCCCCCTGCCGGAGTGCAAGCCGGCAGCGACCAAGCGGAGTGAACCCGAAAGGGTCACTCCATCGCTCGCCTGGCGGTGGTTCCTGGCGGAGGAGGCGAAGAACCCCTCCCCTCCCTGCAGGGACCACACACCAACAACGGTGAGGTGGTCCGGCAGGTTGGGGAGGGCGAAGATGCCAAGGGCATCGGTGCGTTGTGAGAACTGGAAGAAGCTCGAGCTTGAGTCGAGCGACTCCCTCGTCTGCGAGTGCTGCGCGTAAGTTGCATTGTCACTTGGCGTCCTCCGCTCCGCCAAAGAACCAAGAAGGATGCTGACTAATGGCTTGGCAGAGACAAGCGCGTTGCGCCTCCGCGCAACCCAAGATACGCTTGAGGGAGCACCTCAACCAAGACTCGCCGGCTGCACGCATTTTTCTTCTCGGTCCTCTCTTCTCGGTTCTCTCAATCCCCGGTCACCACCCTCACAGACACCATTGCCATCATCACGCTCATCATGGACGAAGCAAAGACTCTCATCCGGACGGCAGTGCGCACTTTCTTCCCGCATCCCAAACAGATCATCATTGTCGACGCCATCCTCATGCACTCAGTTCTACAAATCGACGACCTGAACATTCTCCTGAACTCTCAGCCAAAGGACATCCGCAGCCTCATCAACCCTCTCCGCACCGCCCGACTCGTCCAGACGCAATCCCGAAATGAAGCCAAGGTTGGCTCCACCAGACCCTCGGCCAGAGAGTACTACTTCTGTCCCTTCCACCCGGCCATCGACGCCATCAAATACAAAATCGCAAAACTCCGCAAGAAAGTGGAGGCGATGTACCAACAAGACGAGACCAAGCGCAAAGACTGGCGCTGTCCGCGCTGCAAAGCAGAATATGAAGAACTTGACATACTCGACAAAGTCGGAGACGAAGGCTTCTACTGCGACAGGTGCCATGCGACACTGGTCCAGAACGAAAAAGTCGCCCTGAAAGACCGCGGCAACCACGAAAAGATCAGAAAGCTGAACGACCAGCTCAAAAAGTTTGACGACATGATCCTCAAGATCGATCGGACAGACATCCCCGAAAACGACTTCGCCTCAGCATGGGACCGAAAGAAAGACGTCCCCCGACAGCAGGGAAGTGGCAAGACAGACACATCAGAACAGTACGTTCCTCTCCAGAGAGGCAACAGGTACTACGACTACAAGAGAGGCGGCCCAGACATGGTCGACGTCAAAAACCTCACCGTCAACCTGACCAGCGGAGAGGAACAGGAGCGTGAAGAGGCAGAGAGAAAAGAAGAGCGCAGGCAATTCCTCGCCAAGCAGAATCAACTGCCCGTGTGGTACACAAGCAGTGCAATCGGGGCTACCACCAATGGAACCGCCACGGCTGCTACCACCCCAGAAGAAGACGACGCAGGAGAAGAAGAAGAAGAAGGGGAAGGAGAAGAAGGAGAAGAAGACTTTGAAGACGTGGACGTCAAACCAGTCAATGGCATCAAGAGAGAGTATGAAGTCGCCTTTGAAGGAGACTCGGAAGAAGATGAAGAGTTTGAAGATGCAGTTTAAGGAGGAGCACCACCACCACCACAACAACAAAGGAACTGCAAAGTGTGATTGGATCGCGAATTGGGCATTTTTACATCATGGCAACCGACAGGCATCATTACGTATTGTTATGGGTGTGTGTGGGAAAGACAGACATTGTTATGGCGGTGGGCATTCTTACGACATTATTACCAAGGCAAGGGCATTTTTACATACAGGCAACAAAACCACATTGTTATCATGGCAAGGATTTCGTTTTTCAGCGTGGGTCGGATGGGTCAGTATTGACATTGGCATTGGCGTTGGTATTGGTGTTGGCGCTGGTATGGGTTTTCCATTATAAAGCGGATTGGGATTGGGCATCATTACGGATCATGATCATGACAAAAAGGCATTCTTACGAACGGAAACCAACCTTTGGGCATCATTATAATGAAACAGACAGACAGTGTATCAATACAGTATGATCGAAACCTTTGCTGTACTCCTGCTTCCCTTCCTTTCTCTTGCCTTTGGCGTCTAGTTATCGTCACTATTACCTTCCCAAGAACAACCCCAATATCCACCCGCCAATCCACCACACGAGCAGCCCGCCCACCACGACGATGGCTGCCACCTTCAGCACTGCCACTTTGTCCCCCTGGCGCGCCATGCGCGTCAGCCGGCCCGCGCTGCCGCGGATGTTGGTGCTCATGCTGCTGAACACCTCGTTCGTGTTGTCCAGCGTGCCCTGGCTGCGCGCATTGTCGTAGATGTCGAGCGTGATGTGTTTCAGGGCCGAGGTCTTTTGGGAGAGGGATGAGAGGAGTGCGTTGTTTTGTCTGGTTTAAACCGACGCGGGTTAGCTTTGGTCAAACGCGGACGGGTAGTTAGAGAGGGCAGCCACGAAGGGAGGGTTGGAGGTGATGTGGCTCGATCCTCTGCGTTTCTCCGGATCGTTCTTTTGGGAGGCAAAAGAGACTTGGACGGAGAAGGCAGCAGAAGAAGAAGAGGCGGACAGTGGGAGCAGAGAGTTGATCTTACTCTTCACGCCCGTAGGCGTCGGCCATCGCGGCGGGCTCGTGGCTTGTGGTTTTATGTCCAGGCCTCCAAACGCGAGACTGGCTGCAAGCTGATGCCGGCCTCTGGACCTACAGCCTTTGACGACTGACCGCTTGAAGGGCTGTGTCGAATCGGGGATATCGCTTGGATTGACTCTGGGCCGTTCCACGGCTCAAAGAGACGGGAGAGCGGAAAGGCGGTGCCGTCTGCTCCGGTGTTGTACTATTGAACAGACCCTCGCCCGTTCTCCTTCTTCTTGGACTTCTTCACCTCCTCGTCGAGTTGTTGATCTCTCGCAGGTTAAGAGATCTCTGTGGCTATATCAAGGCTGCTGGCGACCGCAGAAGGAGGGAGGCTTGGTTGTCTTGGGGACAAACAGTGCTCCGCAGAGTGTGCGTCGATACGTGCGTGCGACTGAGATTTGGGGATTTGCTAAAGTGCGCCGTGGAGGATTGTGGGAGTTGTCAGTGCCACTCGCCGTGAGCCCTTTGAAGTGAGAGGTGAAAGTAAGAGGAAGTTGTCGTGGGAAGGTGCCACCTCGGCCTGCGCCGCTGCCGCAAGTGAGCGGAAAGGAAGCGTAGGCAAGGCGCCTCGTCAGCCTCGCTAGCCTTGCGTACAATTAAGGTGCCTTGTCTCAGCCTCGCCTCCAGCAAAGCTAGACCGTAGCGCATGTAGCGCATTGTCGCCTTCCTCTCTCTATTCTGGGCGGCCCTTGAGAAAGGACTGGGCTGGAACTTTCTTCTTCTATGTACAATGGTAACTAAACAATTGGACAAAGGCTTCCTCTGGGCAGTCCCTCAGCACGTGCGGCCTGTGTCAACATATCTGCACGGATCCCAGATGCCGACCAAGTCTTCCTGTTTTCCTCTCCCAATCTCCGTTGATAAAATTCGTGTTTGGTTCCTGTGCCAGGTTCTTGAGATACAATGTCGAGTTTGGTCCATGTGTCAAAATATTGTAATGTCATTTCGAGAGATATGTGATCGTACCGTTCCTTAGGTTGAAGATATTCCATCACAAACACGCCCACATCCTTCCACCCGCTATGCTAGAATTGACGAGGGAAAGCGCTTGAAACACATTGGAATCCCAATGAGCGAAGCCTTTGAGCAGTATATCTTGTCCAATATCAAAGCGACTAAGCAGCTAGCGGTCATAGAGAACCAGCAGCAGTGCCTTCGCATCAGAGCTCACCGAATATTACCACATGTCATCGTCATCATCGTCCAGCTGGGATCCGCCCTGTCGCGAATTGCCCTGGTGTAACTGCTCTTGTGGTTGATTGTTGTGATAGTATTGATTATATCCTCCGGCGCCGCCGCCATATGCTGAGCCATTACCTTCAACCGATTGTTTGCTCCCCCTTGAACTAGGCCTCGAATTGCTAGCATCATAATCGTAAGTGGGCGCATCACCCGCAAAGTCCTGTTGGGAGCCATATGACTGGTCTCCTTGGTACGGCTGCTGCTGCTGTTGCGCTTGTTGCTACAAAGATATTAGCACAAGCTTTTTTTCACGATGCCTCGAACACAAATACTCACTTGTTGGTATCGTTGATATTGGACATATTCGTCCGGTTGCTGCTGCTCTTTCTGCTGCTGCTTCCGCTGCTGTTTGGCACTCGTCGGGAGATTCATTTGTGGGTGCATCTGCTGGACCTTTGCCAAATAACTGTACATAAAATTACTAAGGAGCACCTGCGAGTACAGGGCTCGACGAGGGTTGGCCAATTTGATGTGCGCCATGCGGTAGATGGCCCTTTCTTCCAGGATCGAAAATCGGGTCCAGTTATAGTCGATGTCGGGTTTCAGTTCTCGGTATGGCGGTTCGGGCGATAGACCTCTGTCGCGGTGTTTCTTTGAGCTGCTGTCCTTCTCGCCCTTGCTCCTTTTCCCACCGAATATAGAAGAGAAAAGGCCTTCTTTCTCCTTCTTGTCACTTCCTGACGCTTTCCGTTGGCTTTCCTTTCTGCGTTCTTCATCGAGCTTCAGGTGTTCCCGGTCCAGAACAAGGCTTTCACGCCCGCGGACACCTCCGTCGATGGACGTTTGGAGCACGTCAAGTCGAGTATTGTCATGTTGCTGTGGAGGTTTGGAGATTTTGGCCTTCGGTTTCTCCGATTTGTCCTTGTCTCCATCTTCTTTGCCTAGCAACCAACTCCAGCTCGATTTTTTGGTCTCTTCCTTCTTTTTATGTTCGGCCGCCCTCTTATCCACAGTCAGTGTCGGTATAAAGGATAAGTTGCTCGTATTCGTATCATTTCCAGGCAAAGGAGATGGCTGTTCAAGACTCTGGGTCGGCTTTGACTGTGGCGGTATCTGGCTTGCTGGAGATGTTGTTCGTGTTGTAATTGCTGGCATGGAGCCCCTGGAAGGCATTGATGGCCTTTGCGGGGAAATGGCTCTTGTCCGGCTATCATCTCGAGAAGACACTCTCTCAGGGTGTCGTACTAGCTGTTGCACAGGTGGAGGCGTCATCGAAGAGGACCGCGGAGGCTGGACAGAGACTTGAGGAGCCTCTGGGGGAGGCGGAGTCTCAACAATCTGGGGCACAGGTTTTCGATCAAACGAAACACTCGTTGATGGAGGTGATTTTGGAGGAGGTGGTGATTTTCGCGATTCGGGCGGACCTGCTGAGGTCGTTCTTTTCGTTTCATCGTCGTTGCTGAACGTGTAGTCAAATGATGTTGACACAGACGAATTCCCGCTTGCGGTGGACGAGTTTGCCGGTCGGGAGAAATTTGTAGGGGCGGTTCTTCCAGCATTTTCTGTGCTAGATAGACCCTTCAAAGTCTGCGCAAGGCTGGGACCCTCGATAGATAGGTTCGGCAGCGGAGGAATTGCCGGAACACTGGATTCAGGCGATTCGGGTCTGCTGCCTGAAGGGCTGCCAGCCGCAGCCCTTCTCGCCGCACGTTGAGCATAGGTGCCTCGGTCTCCCCTGCCTTTGACACTTCCACCGCGCCTATAAGTTGTTCGCGTGGACCTTTTCAAACTGTTGCCTGGGACTGACGGTAGTATGATATCTGGCGCATCATCTTCTGACGAGGGCTCTAGACTCGGCCTTGATAAACCCGGGGTGTTTGCAACCAATGTTTCCAGCTCCTGCAAATTTGGGTCCTGTGGGCCAGTCCGGCGCGACAGTGATCTTTTCCTCTCTAATCGGTCTGCACCATCTTGGTATCCCACAGAGCTATCAATCTGGCGAGATAGCATTGACTTCTTCCTGCGCAAACCAGAGCTTCCTCCTTCAGTGCTTAATGAGGAAGATCGGGAGGAGGATGGGGTAGTAAAAGCGGACAGTTCGCCAGATCTCCTTCTGATTTGCTCCGCTTTGCTCTCCAAAAAGGTCTTGAATTCTTTCGGAGCGAGTTCTGGGTGCAATCGGGCCGGCACCCAGAATAGTCTTGAGGAGTCGTCTTCGCTGGAAGTCGGGGATGGTGCACTCGGCATGCCGGCTGCACTCAGTTGAGGAAGGTCTGGATCATCGGCTGCGCCCATATGCATTGACATCCGTCTTAAGGCTTGTAAATTGCTCAGCTCTTGCGCCAGGCCTGCCGGACTGGACTCGTAGTCGATATCATTTAAAGGGAAGGGAGAAGTGGCGGTGTCGGAAGGTGATCGTTCCCTCGTGCCAGATGCGGGCGACGAAGATGTGTGATTACGGTGTTCCCAAGAATTAACCTGGCCAGAGGATCCTCTGGAGACGCCGTTTGGTTGTGCGACAACATGATCGTTTGACATATCTCGGTAGGGTAACTGCTTCCTCGCTATGGACGGCGTCCTCCTGGGGGTCACATCGTCTTCCACTTGGTGGCCATTGATTTTAACTTGTGATTGTGAATTCGCACTCTGATACGGGCTCGAATAGGACGAGTGCTGTTGGTCTTGCTCGGGATCGTCATCGTAGAGGTAGCCAATGGTTTCAGTAACATGGTGGTTTTCGTCGCTTATCGACAATCGGGGCAGGTGCCCCCTTTGGCGAGCAGCGAAGCTCGCGCCTGTGTCTCGACTCCGGGTTGAGGTCTGCAAGAGTCACCGTGTCAGTTGGTTCATTTCAGCCTTGGTATTGCACCGAGTGCTCCTCCCTCATCGTCCCAATCTCACGGATCGATTTCGCCCAAGAGGAAAGGGAACAATTCGACGAACCTGCATGGAGCGGACCAGAAGCGGTTATAGCTCTCCAGGGCGGACGGAACTGGCTTATCCTTTATCAAAGGCGCGTGCAAACACAGGCAACAGCCTTCCCTCCTGGCCGGCCTCCTGCGCGCAATGGCCGACAGGTTGGTGCTGCGGAGGGGACTCCTTTAATCATCGGACTGAGGCAGGCAGGATTCGGAGCAGATAGGACGGCCGAGAAGGATTGTTCGATGTTGGGCAATACTCGGAAGCAATTGAGGTTATCGAGCAGCGACTGTGGTAATGGTGGGCCAAGTTGCAACAATTGAGATCATGGGGGATGATCAACGCGGACGGGAGTTGCGTTGCGGCGGCTTGTACCCAGGCACGCAGCCAGCAACTGGGGCCCAAAGGCAGGGTTCAGAAGATCCGGATGTGCAGTGGCCACTGACAGGGCGAGACAAATCTCTGGGTTACTCAGAGGGAGTGTCAGTTGGGCTGCTAAATGTAGAGTCGTGGGTTGGTGATGTGCAGGACAAGACACAGGAGGATGGGGATCATAGCAGGCAAGTAGCCGCGCTCTTGTCAGCCAATGGTGGAATTGCAACCCCGTATCCCTGTCAATCGCCTAGGCGTGCCCATATTATTTCGTGCTGTGCCTTGATCAGTGGCGCTGGGTGGACCTCTACTACTGTACTTCTAACCTGCGGCGGTGCTCCATCATTCGTCCGCTACCCTTCCCTCCCTTTCCGCCAAATCCACCATCGGACAATTGACACAGTGTCGTGCTCCTATCCTGACTTGGCAAGCGAGGCGGAAGGCTATCTCGAACCCGTCATAGGTACGTCGTACGGGTTTGGACAAATCTGTATACTAGCTAGATAACATGGGAGGTTGCTCTCTAGTTCCTGTGTCAATTTCATCTTCTTCCATCGAAGAGATCTGCGTTCATCCCATAGTCTCGTAGCTCTGCGTCTCGGACTTCAGCAGAGGGTGAATCGCGCCAACTTGTTCAATCCAGTTCAACCCCATGGATTATCGAAAGGATCCGATGTGCCTCCAAATCCTCCACTACTTTTGGCGGGCGGGGCCACTGGCGTCTGTGTTGTAGAAGCTGAGGTCCATCCTCCAAAGTCCTCGTCGGCTGTGACTGACGCCTGTCGCACTGGTTTGTTGCTCGACGAAATTGGCTCTCCCCATCCTCCATGGATGTCATTCGGCGTAATGTGGGCTGGTGGTCTTCCCAAATCGACCTTGGGCTGCGCTGGCTTCGCAGGTGTCGGGTCCGGCGCCCCCCAAGGGCTGTTATCGTTACTTGAAGCCCACGGGTCGAACATTGATGAGCTGGTTTGAGGTACCGCTGGCGCTTTGAACGGTTGGGGAGCCGGCTTTGGGGTTGACGCGGGCTGCGCAGACAGATTGAAAGGTGAACTAAAGGTCGAGCTGCTGATGGTTGGTGGCGACACTTGTGGGGCGGGTGCCGGTTTTGGTGGCGACGCAGGTGTCGAGCTGGCAAAGCCGCCAAAGTCGTCAGCCGCGAATAGGTCAGCAGGGATAGAGGTAGCAGAAGGTCTAGATGCTGGGGCGGGTGCAGGTTGCGGAGGCGGAGACCTTTGGGTAAAAGAGAAATCTAGTCCATTTGAGGCAGAGGGCGAGGTGACAGTTGGCTTCACAGCGGGTGCTTTGGAGGGAAGGGCGTCGAAGAAACTGCCACCACTCAGGGGAGGCGGCGATGTCACCTGGGGTGCAGAGGGTGTGGCTTTCGGCGCTGCAACGGGACTGGTCAAGCTTCCGAAGGCGGAGAACGCAGACGACGGCTGTGGAGCAGGGGGTTTTGTGGTTGTTGGATTCGGGAAGCTCAATCCACTAAAGGCATCGGCAAGCCCTCCAAATGCATCTTGCTTCGCTGGTAAGGGTGATGTTGCCATTCCTCCAAATGATGGCTGACGATCATGCTGAGGCTGGGGTGCAGGTTGAGGTTTAGGAGCAGCAGAATATAATGAGAGGATTGAACTCTTCAGGTCCCCTCTGGGATTCGAAGAGGCTGGAGGATTAGACGCTGCGCTCGAAGGTCGACCAAGACCACCTGATGAGGGGCCGCCAAAGAAATCCAGCCCAAGCAGAGAATCTTGTGGTTTCGCAGCGGGTTTTGGAGCCGGAGCCGGAGCCGGTGGACCAGTTCGTGTGGGTTTCGAGTCAGGGATGTCTGCTGTATTCGGCCTGACTGGTGGAGCTGGAGCGAAGTCGTCGAAAAGATTCACATTTGCAGCAGGTCGAGGCTGCGGAGGTGGTTGAGTGGACGCTTGACGCTGAGAAGCCGACCTCTCAATTTTGGCCTTCTCTTGCACAATATTCAAGGGCATGTTATCGTCACCTTCTGCGTCTAGCGTCGAGGGATCAGGCATGGGGCCGTCCATTACCCATCTCTTGGACTCGTACTTTGTGCGTATGAAGTTCTCAATCTTCGCCTCAGATGGCACGTGCCCCGGAGCCAACTTGGCCTCCCAGTATTTGTTTGCTCTTGTGTTGCCCCATTTCAGGACGCTTTGTAGTTGCTCGTCTGTCCAGGCATCCAGGTCAACCGACTTGACCCGACTGATATGAGTACCCATCCCTCGATGAATGCCTGAACATCGAATACAGATGAATACCCCGAGATTCCAGCTTGCCCATCGTGGATGTTTGTTTCTTTTGCAGTCGGCGCAGACTTTATTTCCTTCGAGTTTGACGAGGGCTTTGAGGGTTTGGGCATTCTGTGCCGCCCTGTCATTAGCGGGCCGTCGAGACATTGAGATTCAAGCGTCCGTGACGACTTGGTGAGGGGGGGGATTGCTGGAGGGCACGGCTATCAAGTCGAAGGAGGCCGAAGTCTAAAAAGTCGGAGGACTCCCAAGAGACAGGAGTGCAAGGTTAACTCGCCAACTGGTTGAAGTCAGAGAATGGATCGTTCACGCAGTGTGGTCCGCAATGACGGATAAGTTCCAAGTGGCCCTTGCCTGCCGAGTTGGAATGACAGAATTTCAATGTCAGCGCTCGCGCCAGTTTCTGGGGATGTGCCCGTACCCGCCGCTTTAGAAGCTGGACGGCAACTCTTCACGTGATTGCGCGTCGATTTCTAACAACGCGGCCCTGCCGTTCTTTGCTTTCGCTCCTCTATTGCTGAAATCATGCCTCTGAGCTTCAAGTCGGTAATTCTTGTCTGTCACCGAGCCGAGTCCGTCTGCTTGTTATCGCAAGCACAGTCTCGCCCGATTGGTGATCTTTTAGTGGTGATTCTGGCTATAGCCGTTGTTGTGGATGATACTGAGGGGACCTGGGCGTTGACGGTCACATCCCGACAAGGCTTTCCGCGACGTGTTATGCTTCAGTCGTCCCAATACTGACATTGTCCAGGATCTATCCGTATAGCACGAAGCTCAGAAACTCACAAATAACGGAAAGACTTGACTTTGCCAGGTGAGCACTCAAGGCTGCAAGAAAACCGCAATGGTCCGTCCAGCCATAAACGCAGTCCTTACCTCTTGCTTGCGCGCCCTTCTCGAGCCTGAGCAGTCGCATTGCTATAACGAAAGAAATGATCCATCGAGGCAAGACGACGCGTAAGGTGTCCGGCGAAGCAATTCATGGTGATTCAGAGGTCAGTCTTGAGAACTCCCTCTCTGCGCCTTGTCGATACCCTGGAAAGACGGAGTCGAGATTCAGGGGTCTCTTGCTCGAGTATTACCCATTGGCGTCTTGCCCATTGAGCAGACGTTATCTGGTCCCTCGATTGGCGAAAGAGCTGCAAAATGAGCAGTACCGTTATCTATCCTCTTCGCGATGTCTCAAGCAAGGAGGGTTGGCCAAAGGAATCTCTTTGATGGATCCCACCACATACGCTTTCGAGTCAGCCTCAGCATCATCGGTGATTTCTAATGCCCACTCAAATCCCTTCATTTCATTTGTCTCTTCTCTGCACACTGCGTGACCTTCTGGTTCCGCCAATCGGCAAGATCCTAGTCATTGATCCCGACGCGCTCCCACATGAGGAAGCAAGTCTGCTCGAAGACGTTGACAATCTCCTGTGAGCGATTACTAAGTAAATGACTGATCGGATAACTATATTATTACTGATGGTAGAAACTTAGAGTTTCTTCCACGTATATATGCGGGTGTATAACTGTGCTAGCCTGGTCGCAGTAGTGGCTACCAAGTCGCGCTAATGACTGCCAAGCCACAGCTCGATAGTGCCTAAACGGCACGCTCTTGGCACTTGATTCAGGCTCTTCAGATAGCCCTGGTTGTGTGGTTGATGGCGATAGATTTGGTCCTAATTGTCAATTACCGGGACACCACCGGGACACCCGGCGATTCTTACAAGAAGAGCTGCGATATCCTATACCACGATTAGCTCGGGCCTCAACCTGTGTAAACGCTGCCACTAACGATTCACCATAGTGTGTCCTCCTGATAGCCTCGCCGAGCATGGCGGATACATCCATGGTTCGTATCTTACTGCACTCCCTTGCACGCTGTGAAAGAGGTATCGTATTCGCCACGACAATCTCGTCCAGGGCACTATTCTCGATCACGTCGATTGCTCTGCCACTCAGAAAGGCATGCACGACCAGTGCGATGCATTTTTGGGCGCCGTTCTCGGTGAGAATCTTCGACGCAAGGGCAATCGTCCCGCATGTATCTGCGATGTCGTCGATAATGATGGCAGTCTTGCCCGTGACGTTGCCGACAAGGATCATGCGTGAGACCTCGTTCGCAATCTGGCGTTCTTTATGGATCAAGGCAAAATCCACTTTGAGCTTGTCTGCGATGTAGGTCGCCCTGAATCGGAGAGACGGTTAGTTCTTGTTCCATGGAAATGTGATCCAATGCTACCTTTTGGCACCACCGGCGTCAGGCGAAACGATGACCACATTGTCGATCTCGTAGTGCTGCTGGATATAGTCTCTCATTGTGGTTTCAGCGTAGAGCTACGAGACAAATTCAGTAAGACAAAGTGAAAAGGAGCACATGGACATCTCACACTAATTTCAGATCAGCAATGTTGGATCTCAGGACTGGAGAGTAATGGTGCCATACTTATCCACTGGAATGTCGAAGAAACCTTGAATCTGGGAAGCGTGAAGGTCCATTGTCTGAGCTTCGGAGTCAGCGTTGAAAGCTTCTGTCTATACCAGTAATTCTCAGCCCTCACAATCACATGGTTGCATCCTGCAGTCTGGAGCATATTGGCAACGAGTTTAGCCGTGATCGGTGCTCTGCTTCTGTCCTTCTTGTCTTGCCTGGCATAGGGAAAACAAGGTAGGACAACGGTGATCTGGCGTGCTGAAGCAATCTTGCAGGCGTTGATGGTAATGAGCAACTCCATCAACAGGTCGTTCACCGGCTCAGCCGCTGTTTGGATGATAAAGACATCTTGATCCCGGACGGAATCGACCACGGTCACTATGGTCTCGCCATTTGCGAAACGTCGCGTTTGAAGTTCCCCGATGGGCCTTGTGATCCTTGCGCCTGAGTCAATATGACTGTTGCAGCAGAATTGCTTGGAAGAGAGCGGCAGACTTTTTAGAGATGAGCTCGGCCAGCTCAGGGTGGCTGCTTCCTGCACTCAGATCAGTATACTATCGGGGTATCAACACTGGAACTTTGGTATAGGTCCATACCTGCGAGGATCTTTAGCGTGCTTCCCAGCATCAGGGCCACAGTCTTGTGGGTTTTATCTAAGGTTCTGGCATTCGAGGCTACAGCTGCGACCTTCAACTACCTATCGATGCCGGCGCACGGAGTGGGCTTTCTTTAGTAACATGCATTGCCTCTTCAAGACATGGCGCAGTCCCATCTCTGGACGACTCTGGTTGACTCATTCCACGCTCATCTCCCCACCTTTGTCGATGGGGAAGACCGTCCACACTCACCGCCTACTTGGACCTTGGATCGTTCTTCTCCGCGCCTCCCCACCTTTGATCCCAAAGCATTCGAGCTGGAACGGCCGGGCAGACCCGTGGGCCTAACGGAGGGCACCGAAGACTAGTTTGTGGGCTATCACTCTTTCAATGGGGGTCCTCTACGATATCTCCCTCGACTCTGTTCGCACGTCAGGTTGAACCCAATCGCCAATTCAATCCTCTTTACACCTGATCTCTGCAACAATGGCGCTGCCGATGCCTGAGCCCACCATTCCTCCATTGCCGTTACCACACTACAAGGTCATATCTTTCGACATCTACGGCAGCTTGATTGAATACAAGGCTCACATCGTCCGGGCATTCCAGCCTCTGCTCTCTCGTCTTCCGCCTTCGTCCCCGTATCTGGACCCAACGCCTTTGTCGAGCGAGGTGCCAAACAGCAATACTATCGGCTCGATCCAGTTTCTCAAGCTATTCCAGCAGCAAGAGGACCTGATCAAACTAGAGAAGCCCGTACGACGATTTGATAAGATTCTGTCCGAGATCTGGCGACGGATAGCACGCGAACTGCAAGTCGAGAGCAGCGAAGATGAAGCCCTTAACTTTGGGAGTGAGGCGGTGATTTCGTCGTGGCCTTGTTTTCCAGGCACCATCAGAGCCTTGAGGCAGCTCCAGAGGAACTACCGCCTCGTAGCGTTGTCCAATATTGACCGCTTCGCCTGGTATATCACGTCATCTTCACCAACGAGCGGACTTGGCGACGTGAGCTGGTGGAAGGTGTTTACGTCTGAGGATTTTGGAGGCGACGCGGCACGACTGGACGAGACGAGGCTGGAGACTTTAGTCAACTACTGCGCCAAGTACGGCGTGCAGAAGAACGAGATCCTTCACGTTGCTCAGAGCCTTGGTCACGACCACGCGCCCGCGAAACGGCTGGGTCTGAGTAGTGTCTTCCTGATCGGCGATGGACCCCGATGGGGCAAGGAAGCGGAAAGCAAGATGGTCCTGGAGAAGGAACTGGTCGGGTATGCGTGGAGATGTCAGAACCTTCAGGAATTCGCCGAGCTCGTCGAACGGGCGTGGGACAACGTGACTCCGATTGAATGATTTCAACACGGCCGGAGCGCCCCAAGAGGAGCCACCGCTGATGTTTCGCGATGCTTGGGTTTTTGCCAGGGATGAACGGTCTGGACATTGTAGCACAGGGTAATTGCGCCGTGTACCGAATGAAGAATTCTCATTCAACCAACCAACCATCAGTTCTTGTAGTTCAAAGAGGTTCAAAGAATTCCTCTCGTTGCCGTCGCGTGTCATCGATACAGCATATGTGGATATGACTATTCGACACGATAGGCTTCAGTTTCGCGAGACAAGTCAGGATATGGCATTGTATGATCTAAGAAGCCACATCAAATCTATGATTTTGGGCAACCCGGGCCAAAGCAGCGCGACTCCGCCTCTATTTCCGAAGCCAGGTATCACGAATTAGTCGCCATGGACGCCCAGAATTCATCCAGCAGCTCGTGCCGCTTCACCGCCAGGTCGAAATCGCCGTATCCTTCCCCCGAGGCATACGCCTCGTAGAGCCGACCGATGTTCTGCCCTTGGTTCGGCAGCCGCGTCCACTCGTCCCCTCCTTCGTCGACGGCAATATCCTCCACCGTCTTGGTCTCCAGGTTGTACAGTCGAACGCTGAGCGCCTTGGCCATCTGGGGTCCCGCGCTGGCGAAATCCACCAACAAGACGGCCCTCGTGCCGTAGATCTCCCAGGTCGAGCCGGGGGCGTCGAGAAATCTGGCTCCGCTGCGCAGGTGGAAGCTCAGCACCGCCGGCGGCTCGCGGGCGAATTGGCCCTGCAGCAGGATTTGATCCGGCGTGTCCTTTTCGTAGAGTTCCGGTGACAACGTCCCATCCGCCCTTTTGATGGGCATCTTCGGTCGGAGGTTGACGGCCAGGGGTTTGTAGCTGCCGGGTTTGAGCTCCCCCACGGCGAAGAGGATGGAGTCAAGTGCGTGGCCGCCGTAAATGGTCAGCGGATTGGCGCCGACCTTCCGTTGCAGGAAATGAGAGTATCGTTCGTCAGCGGCGTTGTCTTGCCAGTTGTTGATGACCCCGTGGTAATGGACGCTGTGGATCTCCCCCAAGGCGCCGGAGTCGACCAGCTCTTTGATCTTCCTGATTGACGGCGACGCCCGAGCCTGGAATCCAATCATAGTTCGAACGCCGTTCTCGTTGGCCAGGGCGGCGATCTTCCTCGCCTCTTCCGTGGTGGTAGCCAAGGGCCATTCAACAAAGACGTTCCGTTTGGCCTTCAGGGCCGGCACCACCACGTCGTAGTGGCTGTCGACCCGTGTCGACACGACGAAGAGGTCGACATTGGGGTCCGCGGCGATGCCGTCGTAGGAGTCATACGCCTGGACCGTCTCGGGGAGATTGTGCGCCTTGATGGCTGCCTTGGTGGACTCGAGCGTCGAATTGCACATGGCCACAATCTCGAAATTCGGGGACGAGGCGAGCCGTGGCAGATGAGCCAGGGCCGCCCAGGCCCCCGGCTTGCTGGATAGGCCGACTATTCCCACCCGAATTTTCCCCATTTTGTCGTTATGTCCTGGGCTATAGCATGCAGGTATAAGGTCGGGTCGTGCGCGGTGAATTGGTCCAGCGGCGTTCAGTTCTCTCTCTTTTTCTGTGCACGTTCTAATCTTCGAGGGATGCGGATGCGGATTTGCTTTTCCATACAGCGCCGCGGAGCCTATAGCTTTTCGTGCTTGGAGGTGATTGAATTACAACTGGGGCCAGGTTTCCTGCTTAGAAGTGGAGAGGGTATTAAACAGTCAATCGATCTTGAACTGCAGCGCAAAGCTCTCGGCGAGTGACCGTTCGAGGTTCGGGCATAGACACAGCAAAGGATGGACAGCAGGTCATCCGGCTCGTTGAGTGGGGAGCATCGTGGCACCTCATAACGGTCCCCATCCTTGACTCAAATAGGAAACGCAACCCTGAACCTCGAGGACGCATCCAACACGTGTCAACATGTAGATGCAACTTGCCCTAGCCTGTGCTGATTTTCAAAGGACAACAACTCAGGCACCCTCGAGCCGATTATCGCCGGGAAGGGAATAACAAAAGGATCTGTGATTAATCCGGTGTCGACCAGGTATGTTATCGTCGCGGAGCTTGGTCACTGTCCGGCAAGGGTGATTAAGTTGGATCCTTTTCAACACAGACAGAAGACCGCGACGACAATGGCGAGCAGCCAGACCCCGTACTTGGAGATTAGCGAGATCCTGTCGTTGGAGAGCGTTCGATCGCAAGCGCAGCATGTTCTAGACGCCGCGAGGAACGGGTCCTTGAACCATTTCGACTTCGACGAAGGTCGGATGCCAGAAGTCGCGGATTTTGTCCTATCTATTATCTCGGTTGGTTCTTACAATACTCCTAAACTTGAAAAATCCAGACCCCCACTGACCAGGTCTTTTGTTTCCCCCTTTTGAACAGCGTGATTTCGGCCCAGACAAGTACGACCAGATCCCCCCTCACGGGCGGTGGCAGCAGTTCAACGTCGGCAACCATGAACGAATTGCCCCGCTCCTGGAGGAATGGACGGGCCAAGGCTGCGACAAGACCGAGCTCGCACGTCGGATGGTCGACTTGTTGTTCGTCTCCGTTTTAATGGACGCTGGCGCCGGCGATGTCTGGCAGTTCAGAGAGCCCGGGACCGGGCAAACGTTCGGGAGGAGTGAGGGCATCGCGCTGGCGACCCTTCACATGTTCTTGGCCGGGAAGTTCCAATCGCAGGGTGCCAGTGGCCACTTCGTTGACGGTATGTTGCTCGGCGACCTCCCGCGAGGGTCCCAGTTCGCAGGACTGCTCTGACTTGGACAGCTCGTGGGCTCGCCGACATGAGCCAACAGACAATGGAGCAGGGGTTCCAGATCTCGCCTAAGAATGAGATGACTGCCTTTTCGTCTCGAGTGGTTCTGTTGAATCGACTCGGCGTGTCACTGCTCAACCTCGCTCCCGTCTTCGGAGCAACAGGGCGTCCTGGCAATCTTGTTGGTAAGCAAGTCTGAGCATATCATTCTCTCTATCACTACGACCTATCTGATAACCCGACGACAGACTACCTGCTTGACAACTCGGCACAATCGAATGTCCTCGACTTTGCCTTCCTGTGGCGTACATTGCAGCAATTGCTTCTCCCTGTCTGGCCAGAAAACCGGCCGCACATCGCTGGGCGACCAATAGGTGACGCATGGCCTCTCCGAGTGCTTGCCCAGCGTGCCGAGGCGACAGGGGATAAACGCCTCACCAGCAACATTCAACCCTTCCACAAGTTGACCCAATGGCTCGCTTACTCGCTAAAGGTGCCGTTCATGAGATTGCTTGATCTTCGATGGAGCAACGAGCACCTCAGCACTGGTCTCGCCGAGTACCGTAACGGGGGCATCTTCTTGGACATTCCAGTTTTGCGGCTGAAGCCAGAGGCCTTGGAAAAGGGGCAGAAACTCTCGGGCCAGGAGTTACCTCAGTTTGAGGCAACAGGCGATGAAATCGTCGAGTGGAGGGCGATGACGGTTGCCCTTCTGGACGAGCTTCACAACATTCTCCTGGCACGGTTGAAGGCGCAGAAAGTCTCCTTGAGTCTGGGACAGATGCTGGAGGCCGGTACATTCAAAGCCGGCCGAGAGCTGGCGGCGAAGTTCAGGCCTTCGACCAGATCCAGTCCCATCCTGATATCTGGGGATGGAACTCTTTTCTGAGTCTAGTAGTTCATGAGTGTCGTATGGTCGAGTCCCTGAAGGTCTTGGGCGATATATAATCATTCTTTCGCAGACATGTGAGGCACGAGAACGGCGACGGCGATCTCTAGGGGGCCCTTTGCGGTGATGTCCGTTGTCACCAGATATCTACAGTATCTCATCTCTCATTCTTGTGTGCGGTGGATGGCTAGGCATGATAGGAGTTTATCAATCTTGATGCATTGCTGACCTCTCCAAAAAGATGTGCCTCACTGTCGCAAGTGCAGTTAATCGCCTAGCTTCTTACCTGTACAACAGGGGCATCCGCGGCAACCGTGGTACCTGAGAAAGGTAGAGGAAGGTCTGCCAAACACTGAGCCTTGAGAGCTTCACACAGTAATTGTTTCCATTTCAGGCCAGCTTGGATATATACTTGCCCTTTTCATCGACGCCCGGATAAGGGGTGAGTTCTGGCCGGCATTCTATACGACGATCTCGTTTTGAAAGCAGATCGAGGTGGGAAATCGCCGGCAAACCACGCTATTGCCGTGTAGAATCTGGGGAATCCGAAGCAGAGGGGGGTAGGAGTAAGCTTCGCTTATGTATTTCCTCGACACGCAAGATTCCCCATTCTTGTTTTCTGGGCAGCAACCGCCCGGTCCGTCGTGAGCGAAGAGGTTGCCTATCTTCGCAGATATTCCTCACGGCATAAAAGACCAGTCAGCTGTGCTTGTTTGCTGCAACAAAGAAACCCTTCGTAACAGAGGCCAAACGGGGCCTTCCGGCTGGTCGAAGGGAGGTACTGGCACAGCAACAGCCAACGACATGTCTTCACCAGCCATCCTTCCCGACGGCCCATACTGTCGAAACTACTTCTTCGTTGGCGGCGAGTACGTGGCGGATGACTCCAAATTCGGCGGATGCATCATGAAAGGCCAAACGTACGTCGAACACCTGGTCCCAATCCATGGAGTGCGACGTCGGTTCCCCCTGATCTTCGTCCACGGAGGAGGCCAAAGTGGACTGGTGAGTGGTGATTTCACACGAACACCCCCCCCCCCCCCAAAACGAGTTTTCTCAATAGAAGTGGCTAATTTCTAGGGGGGGCGCGCACACACAGAACTGGCTGCACACGCCGGACGACCGTCCGGGATGGGCGTCGTATTTCCTGGACCAGGGGTTTGCCGTCTACATCATGGACACGCCGTCCAGGGGCAGGTCCGCTCCCGATTTCCGGGAGCATCACACGACGTACTCGACCGGGTTTGTCGAGCAGTGGTTTACCTCGCCGTCGCCTTCGTCGCAGTGGCCCCAGGCGGCGTTGCACACCCAATGGCCCGGTGTAAGTGGAAGCGTCCCTCAACCAGATCCAAGCTTTAGTTTAGTAGCTGCGTCGGTTTTCCGCTGTCTCGTGTCGAGGAAGCAAGACAATATAACGACTACTTGTTCCTACACCGCTTGACTAACGCCGTTACCAGACCGGGCGTCGGGGTGACCCGATCTTTGATGCCTTCTATTCCACCACGTACCCCAGCGTCACCGATCTATGCGCATATCAGGAAGCCCAGAAACAGGCGATCGTGGCACTCCTCAGGCGAATTGGAAGTCCCAGCATCCTGGTGACACACTCTCAAGGCGCCCCGGGAGGCTGGCTCGCCGCCGATGCATGCCAGCAACTTGTGAGCGCCATCGTCGCCGTGGAGCCCAACGGTCCTCCGTTCGCCGGCACGCATCCCCATAACGGCGAGCCGGCGAGGAAGTGGGGACTGGCAGACGTCCCCATCGAATACTCGCCTCCAGTCACGGCCGTCTCGGAGTTGGATTTGGTCACGATTCCCTCCTCAGAGCCGGGCAGAGACCCCACGGTGCTCCAGAGCGAAGGGGACGGACGCGTCATCCGCAAACTGAAGAATCTCCAGCAGATCCCCGTCCTGGTCGAGGTCGGCGAGGCCAGCTACCACGCCCCGTACGACCACGCCACGGTGGCCTATCTCCGCCAGGCTGGGGTCCCCTGCGACTTCATCAGGCTGGAGGAGTTGGGCATCAAAGGCAACGGACACATGCAGATGCTGGAGCTCAATAACCTGGAAATTGCCAAGGTGCTGGACAACTGGATTCAGGCTAAGGTGGAGAGTAGTAATTCATGATGCTTTCCCAAGCTTCAACTTGGGGAAGAAGGTCCTCTATTGGCTTCATCTAGACAGAGGTGGCATGTTTCGTCATGATGGGGGCAAAGAGTGGGAAAGATAGATATACGCTGGAGAAGACGATCGATGAAGAGCTAGAACCTCAACTTTCGACTTATTGTCGTCTTTTCACAATGCCAGCAGCTAGTTGCACGAGGCAAACAGCGTGATGCGTTTGGAGACCAGCCAGTCCATCCTTAACCCGCCACACTCGAGGGAATTGGGACTGGTGGTGTTCGGCACCCACTTTTGGGCCCCATTCCTGAGGCGCAACGACGACTTTCTCCACTCGGCCCAGCAGTGGTTCTTCGTCGGTTGCCCGGCGTCTGTGACGTAGACTCGTCGAATGTATCCAGTCGTCGTCCATTCTGCGAGCGTGGGGTTCGAGCACCTAGTCTTTTTGGTAACTGGGACAATATCTCGACTGGTTGGCGGCAATGGAAATGGACATTGGGGAAGCATTCGTGGAGTGGGATGGGATGTTTGAGGGTGGGGATCTTGGAGTGTGTGCCTCCCATTATTTCTCTAGTCCACTACTACTGGGGTCAAGGACAACAACGCCCACGCCATGTCTTTGGGTCCAGCTGAGCAGTTCATGCGGGCTTGAAGAGCATTTGTGCCAAAGCTGCCCAAAAACGTTGGTCGAGCCTTCTATCCACCGGAATGGCGGCATGTCTACGTTAAGAATCGACGAGCCCGTGGAAGAGAGGGAAGAATCAAGACTGTATGGACTTTTCCAAACACGGCAGTGAAGAATGCCTATTTATTCATCGGCGACCCCTTCGTACTCGTCGGCCATGCGTTCCGGCACGAGGTCCTTGAGCAGCTTGATCCCTTCTTGGATCACGATCCACCGGATCCGGCTCAGCCGTTCGGCCATGACGGTGGTCAGCCCGGACGTCGAGTACTTGCCGAGCAGGCGCGAGAGACGCTCGGGCATCACGCTCGTCATGCTGCTGACCAGGACCTTCATCTCCGTCTCGGCCTGCCACCGCGTGGAACCGTCCGAATTCGTCCTCGCCGCGGCGGACGTCGCGGGGGACCTGTCCTGTCTTTCGCCGGCGAGTTGCTGGCGGGGGGCCGTCGTGACGTCCACCACGGTCAGGGAGTGGAACGCCCAGCAGATGAGGGTCGAGATGTAGAGCCGGAACGGATAGAAGAAGGTGTGTTGGACGTCGAAGGTTTCCAGGTTGAAGACGCTGTCGCGGAGCAAGTGCGCGGCGTGCCAGACCGCTTTCACCGCCGGGGACGACCCGCGAGCCTGGGCCCATTCTTTGACGTTGCCTTGGGCTCTGATGTAATCCGCGCGTGTGACCCGGCGACCCATGGAGCGCCGGGCCCCCGCGTAGATCTGGAGGTCTACAATGTCGACGTTCAGAGTGATATGGGCGGTGTGATAAACGGCGTTGGCCGCGGTTCGGAAGCGCGCGAAATGGGCTCGCCTCGAGTGGCTTTCGTCAAAGGACACCATCTTCAGGCAGTAGGTGTCGAAGTCGACTTTCCACGCGTCGTACGCGGCAATGAGTTGTTCCCGCCATTTTGACGTGTCCAAATAGCCGGTCTGATGCATCAGTCCTGCGAGAATTTAGTAAAACTCGACGGCCCGCTCACTTCCACCACTTACCCGACGCCATTTGGTCTACATGCTTCATTTCGCACTGGATAGATATGAGTCCATTGAGGACTAGAAGTAGAGGGAAGGCATCAAGGTCAGGGATCTTCAATCCCGATTCAAGATCCAGATACGCTGTCAGGACCGATTGGAAGGGGAGTAAAGACTCCTCGCTTGCGTACTTCCACCACTCTTCGGCAGACGTCGCCTCCCAGGCCGAGCGGCTGCAGGGCAGGGCGGTGCGGATTTCGAAGGTGGACAGTGACAGCGGTTGGGAAAAGAGGGCGGCGTTCTGAGTGTCCCAAAAGAGGCAAAGGAAAGCAACCCTGCGGTCTGTTAGCACCTCATTCTGGCCTGCATGGATCTTGGATTCACCTCTTTTGGAGCTCGACACCAATCGCCCGGCGCCAGTTAGACTCAAGAAGCTCGGGTTTATCAATCACTCTTGGTTGTTGCACAGTCAGGCATTCGCTTCGTCTGATTAGACTGTCATGGATTGGTCAGCACTGTGTCCTCTCTCAGGTGGGTTGAAGCGTACTTGACAAGGAGACCATGAAATACAAACGCCGTGTCATGTTGTCTTTGTCCTAAGGGTTGTCCATAGCGTTAGTCGGTAGCTCGGTTATGGATAAGAGCAGCACTCGAACTTCTCGCCGCATATAAGATGTCTTCATAGTGGCGTCTTGACTTACCGATGCATTCAAGCAAGAATACTGTTTGGATCATCCAAAGCTCTGGTGTCACGGAAAACGCCACCCGATGGAACACTTCGGCCCTCAAAGCATCGTACATGCGGTCGGCAAAGGTCTCAATACTATTGTCGCTGAAAGTAGCACCCAGCAAAACCACGGCGGCCAGAAGGAGAGTTTCCGTCCGAGATGGGTCGAAAGTGGCCAGATGCAGGAGTGGATAAGAAGCATTGAAACATGAAAAGAATAGTTCGAGGTAGTTTTGCATGGCAGCGTGGGACAAGAGTGACTGGTATCTTCTGGTGTCGGCGCTCTCATCAGTTGACCTGGTTTCGGCACGGTGCAACAAGCACAGTATCCTTTGGTGCGAGCCGTCATCCAGCGGAGGCGTATGCGTGTCCGGGCGACTGGGAAGACTACCCGGGCTTGACACAGAGTATGAGCTGTCTCTTTGAGATCGTGGGATCTGCTCCGATCGTTCTTGCTCCTTGTCCCTCGTAGACCCTGGACTTGTCAAAGCAGATATCGAAGACCCGGTCTCCCAGAACGAATCTAGGGTTGGAACAAGTTCAGATGGAGCCGGCGCCCTCATAGTACTTGTATCGATTCCGAGGGTGGCCGAAGTCTTGCCCTGGTTCTCCACTGCATCTGTCGAGTTTCGTCGCAGCGGTTGACCGTGCTGCGATTGTACCAACATTGATTCGCTTCCTGTATTGGGTGGCATGCTGAATAATTCACCTGATGAAGGATTCGTCCTTTCGTGGGACATGTTCTGTTGACCTGGTGGTGGGTTGAGATTCGCGGTGACTGAGAAATTCCCAAACTCTGATTGTTCGGGATTGGGCATCATGGTGGCATTTGGATCGATGAACCAGTCGAGACTGGTCACCGGCGCGAATGGTTCATGGTAAGAGGTTGTCGCTGCGGTGTACTGGTCAGTTCTATTCGTTCCTCGTGAACACAGCGATCTCCTACTAGTGTTTTGGCTCGGGCCTTCATCAAGAGGAGCATCGACTTGCATCTCCAGATCATCTGCTGGGAAGTCCCAGGATGACCGAGCCATAAATTCGAACATGTCAAATCCTAGTGCGGTTTCGATCAAGCCTTGATTTTGAGGGAATGCTTCAGCCTCCAGACTTTGGGAAATAGCCGAGTCGACTCCGGACTTGGACCTCGAGGGAGAGGCCCTCTCAGCATCGATCGATCTTGGGGAATTCAGGCAGCTCATGAACATGGGCATCTGTGCACTTTGCTGGGCGAAGTCGAGGGATTGCATCCTCAACCACTGTCTGCGCAAATAGCTGTGGGACGGCCGCTCTCGCACGATATTCCCGTTAGCATCACGCCAAAGCCTCTTTCGACTCTCGACAATGCCGAGCCCTTCACCCCCAGCCTCTTCGTCCTTCTGGCGATGTCGCGCCACGTGTCGGTCTGAGTGTGACAGTCAAATTAGCCCTACCATCCACGACCAACAGGGCCGCGTGGCGGAGGTGATGGGGTTAGCTTACCCAGGAGGTCGGGTCTCTTGAAGTGCAAACGGCATCGCGGGCAGGTGTAGTCGCCATCGCCATGATTCAACATATGACGCCGAAGATGGTCCGCGCGTGTGAAGCCTTTCTGGCACGCATCATTGGGGCAGACGAATCTCTTGGGCTTAGTACTCATGGTCGATGTCCATGGGGTATGCAGGCAACAGGGGGGCTACCCAGGGCTGCACGTGAGACCATCACCAGTGTTTGGAAAATGGACAAATGCTATGAAATCAAGGAGCTCAGTCGATCGGAAAGAGTGCAACGCTGCATGCCCAGAGATATCGCAGGCCGACCTAGCGCCAGGCACGCCGCAGGGAGGGGATGGGCCAATGCAATCAATATCAGAGCCCGTCGTCAGATAAACCACACAGGGACCTCGGCCGGGCCAGCCATTGGCATCCTCTCCGTGGCACCGGTGTCGCCTAGCTTTCGAGCCGGTTGCCCACCCTTATCGGTCACGGACAGAGCTAGCCGCAGTTGTAGACGGCGCTGGGCCTTGGTCGCAATATAAAAGAGCGTCACTACCACTGATATTATTGCCCGATGACCCCAGAAACAATACAAGATGGATAGGAAGCAAAAAGAGCGGTATTGGCAAGCATTTGGGGACGGGCAACGCCGAAAGAGTTAGGGGCAGGTGACTGGGAGCGCAAGGATTCCGTCTGCCCCTCTACCAACCCGTCTGGTCCAAGCTGCTACAAGCGAAGACTGGGGTTGAGAAAGCTGGCGGTGTGGAAGCTGCCAAAGCTGGACCCTCAACATGCAGCGGCAGATCAGGTTATGCTATTCATGTCCACTGTGAAAGCCAAACACCTTTACAACGTGGATTACTTGCAAGAATACGAACATCATTTTCTCTCATCCATCCCGCACCTCCTTCGATCCAAGAGATGACATAGTCGGGGTGCTACTGACAGAAGATGCTTTCAACCCAGAATCCACCACGCACTATGCGTCCAGCTTCTTGTACGTCGACCAGCCCTCCTCCTGCAGACGGCGCTCCTTGGCCATATTGTCATCATCCATTTTCTTGAGATGGTCAGCCACCCATTTCTGAGCCTTTTCGTCGCTGGTCCCCACGATCCTAGCAGCCAAAATCGCCGCGTTGACACTGTTCGAGATCCCGACGGTAGCGACCGGGATGCCTCGAGGCATCGAGACGATACTGCACAAACTGTCAAGTCCGTCCAAGGCCATGGCCTTGACGGGGACACCGATGACGGGGAGCACCGTCTCCGATGCCAGCATCCCCGGAAGGTGGGCTGAGCCGCCGGCCGCCGCGATGATGACCTTCAGCCCTCTTCCCGCAGCTCCCTTGGCGAAGTCCAGCATGTACTGGGGCGTCCGGTGAGCCGAAGTGATGTGGACCTCGTAAGGAATATCCATGGTGTCGAGAATCTCGATCCCGGGGCGCAAGGTCGCGAGATCGGTGTCCGAGCCCATGCAGACGGCAATCACAGCCTTGCGCTGTTCTGGCCCTCGAGACGGCATTAGCCAATGCGAGGCCAAGGGGAACGTAGACCTACCACCGCGGTACACTCTTGGGGCATCCATGTTCGAGGGTGATTTCTCTTGAGAACGGGAAGATGTTGTTCTCCGACGATTTTGGCTGGACTGCGAGGTTGTAAATGGGAAAGTGTGCGGCGATCACCGTCTCTCGCTTTCAAGCTGATTATGATCTCCTAGCCCTGGCCTTTTCTGGACGTGACACACCAACGGTGCTGTACTCGGTTAGGTCAGCGCATCAATCTTATATTACGCACTGACGCGCGATGCCCATTTTCCAGAGGTTGGCTGGTCGAGACCCCAATGTTTGGACCTGTCCACTACAGACATGGGGAGTTCCATACCGCGAGCGTGGATGGCAGGGCGCGACTCTTCTCGCGGATTCATCCGAACCAATAGTGGGGAGCAGCGACGCCACCCTTCTATGTTAAGCTAGAGGAAGCCTCTGGATTCTCAATTGCCCATGGCAGTCATAGACACGCTTTCTGGACTCTACAGCGCCAGAATCTCATCATCAGAAGTATCACCCTGGCGAGCAACCCTGCCTCTCGCGAGTAAACCGATCACGCGGCGTCGACATGGCTCTTGACTACGGCGACCTTGCGAACCTCATCCCGACGGGGCTTCCAGACAAGGTCCGAGGCTGGCTCGCCGAGGACACCCCTTCGTTCGACTATGGCGGCTTCGTCGTGGGTGAGGACATCCGCACCGCGACCCTCTACCAGAAAGCCCCCGGCGTGGTCGCCGGCGTGCCCTTCGTGAATGAGATCTTCGCGCAGTGCGGATGCACTGTCGAGTGGTTCGTCAAGGACGGCGACGCTCTCGACCCCACGACCGTCGCGGGCGGGAAGATCAAGGCCGCCACGGTCCGGGGCCCGACGCGGAAGCTGCTCCTGGCGGAGCGGGTGGCCCTGAACACGCTGGCGCGCTGCTCGGGCGTAGCCACGTCGAGCCGCAAGCTGCTCAAGCTCGTGCGCGCCGCGGGCTACACGGGCATCGTGGCTGGGACGCGCAAGACCACGCCGGGCTTCCGCCTGGTCGAGAAGTACGGCATGCTGGTCGGCGGGGCGGACCAGCACCGCATGGACCTGAGCAGCATGATCATGCTGAAGGACAACCACATCTGGGCCCGCGGCAGCATCACCGACGCGGTCCGCTCCGCCAAGGCCGTCGGCGGTTACGCCCTCAAGGTCGAGGTCGAGGTGGACAGCGAGGAGGGCGCCGACGAGGCCATCGCCGCCGGCGCCGACGTCGTCATGCTGGACAACTACGACGGGCCGGGCCTGCGGGTCGCCGCCCGGAACCTGAAGGAGAGGTGGGCGGGGAAGAAGTCGTTTCTTCTCGAGTGCAGCGGCGGGCTCACCCCGGCGAACGTGAGAGAATACGTGAACAACGGTAGGGCGGGCACTACTCCGAATTTAAGGGTGAAACGAAACGGTGCTGACTGGAAGGTAGACATTGACGTGATCTCCACGTCTGCCCTACACCAGGGGTGTCCCCATATCGACTTCTCCCTCAAGATTGATCACTAGAATCGGGCTCCTCGCTGCCGCCCGGGTAGTGCCCTACGCCACGGTTGGCTGTAGGAGTGTCCATGGTGCAACCTCTGGAAATGAGCATGAGCTGGCTTGATGGCCCCATAGTGCGCAGTGCAGTGTATTTTACAGTTTCTCCCAGATACAAGCAAGCTATCAAGTGGTAGTTGAAATTGCTAAACATCGACCCAAGGAGGAAGTATGGAATCAGAACGTCGCTCCCAAGGCTTAGGAGAAAGGGGCATAGATGCATGAAACTCTCAGTAAGCATTTTTGGACGGCGCACAAGAAACTGTCGAACTCGCCTTGCCAAAAATACCCCTTAAGAAGACCTCAAAGACATTGATAATACTCCAATCAGATTTCAAACGGGAACTAATGTATTGTGTTGCCCCCTTAGACGTGGTCGAGAAGCCAACGAGCAGCTCTTTTGCACCAACAAATACCCAGGTAGCAAGTTACAGACGACAACAACCTTGCCCTACATCTAGCAACGGAGGTACCCGAGGCTTCTCACAGCACGTATCTGAAGTCAGGGTTTTGCTCCATTCCCCGGACCGACATCTTCTTCCCGCTGTCAAGTTGCTGGTTGACCCGCCGGTAATAGAACCAGGCAAAGCTGGCCGCCAGGAGCATGCCGCCCTGGAAGCAACCGGAAACTATCAGGGCTGGCCGATACACCTGTGTCACAGGGATTAGCTCTGAGCAAGTCGCCGGAGAGACAGGGGATCCAATGTAGGCAACGCGGTCTGCACGTATGGGGTTAAAAGGCTTACTGGAGCGTCCTGGCTTCTGAAGGCGTAGGACGAGATGATCCCGGCAATGTTTTGCAGCCCGGAGAGCAGACCTAGAGTGGTTGCACGGGCCGAATTTGACGTGATATTGCTGGTCGCCCACGCCGGAACCAACACAGCGGGCGTAAATGTCTAGGATCAGTGAGTAAGTAGTTTGACACGCCATGGCTCTGGGAAGGGCGAGTATTAGGAACTTACGCCAAATGTCAACAGAAATGTGAAAAAGTAGCCCACTCCTGCCTTGTGGACAAGATCCACCGACCCCAGGCAGATGAATCCGATCATAGATGTCCCCATCGTGATCACCGACCAGATTCCTCGAGCCTGAAACCGGTCAGAAATCCAGCAGACGACGACAATCCACACGGCTCCGTTGAGATTGGGTGCTATTGTGAAGAGATTGGCCTGGACGGTGTCTGGCTTCAATCGCTTGATCAGGGTCTACCCGAAGCTCAGTCAGTTGAGGGACCACTGGTTGTGTAAAGGAACTTACGGGCAAGAAATTGGAGAGGGTGGCCATTGCGACTCCGTAACACAGCGACATAGCCCCGAACATCCACGTATGCCAATTCAACAACGGCTTCAGGGCCGCGGACCAGGAGAATTTGATCGGCTCGATTTCAAACTCCCTCTGCAGCCGAAGTGCGCCCAAGTCCTTCTCTTCCTGACTAAAATATTTGGAGGCTGCCAGACTTCGAGGCAGGATCAGGAATGCCAGGACGGAGAGGAAAACCGTCAGGCTGCCCTCGATAATGAAAAGATATTGCCAGTTCTGCATTCGTGGTTAATGGCTGACTCAACGATTGGCCCGGCAGGGAACACCTTACATGGAGTTTTCGATGCCACTGGAAGACACTGTGACGATGGGTTAGTGCCAACGAAGGATATTTCCACATGGTTTGGTTGAGTCACACCTGTACGCGATCAATCCGGAGAAAGCGTTTGCCACAAATCCCATCATGTAGAACAACGAAATTCTCTTAGCAACTAAGCGCTGGTTAGAATCGGGCGTCAAAGGTTGTCAAGTTATGCCTTACTTTCATGGCGAGTGTAGAACATTGACAGGTAGTAGATGGCCGAAGGGAACTAATAATAACGTCAGTGACCGAATCCAACAGTCAATCATGAGGGTACAGGTGCAGGGAGACATACAAACCCGGCCTCCACGACGCCTAACAGGATTCTTGTGGTAGCAATGCCGCCAAAGTTCTTGGATGCAGCAGCCCCAATGGACACTGCACCCCAGCCAAACATGAGGATCGGGATGACGACGGCCGGGCTGAAGCGTTTCGCCAGAATGGTGGTGGGGATGTTCAGGAGACCGTAGGGAATGTAGAACAGCGTCAGGACCAAGGAGTACTGGTTGGTGCCAAAGTGAAGGTCCTTTTCGATGCCGTCGGTCTTTGCGTTGCCCAGGTTGGCTCGGTCGAGGCTGTTGGTGAAGTAGATCATCGCCAGCACGGGCAAGATGATCAAGTCAAGCTTCCATAACAGCCCTAAGCGACATTAGCTCGAGTGTGTCTCCCGAGGGCGTCAATATCTCTTCGTACTCTTCTTCACGCCGGAGTCCGGCAAGTCTTCAAGCTCCCCGGGGAGGCTCCCAACCCGCGTCAACGGGATGTCAGTGGTCTTGGTAGTGGGCATTTGGGATGGTTTGACGTCTTCAATCATGTTGCTGCAAGCTGGGAGGCTTCAACTGTGTGGTCGGATGGGCAGGGGGTCGACTTGTCGAAGATATATGTTCACTGACAGACTGGTCGTGTGCCCTCAGATGCTGGGAATGAGTGGGGAGATGATATCGATTATGAATGGAAGGAGGTCTGGCGACTTCAACCTCGAGGCGTATGATCCCTATTGTATGTGTCGGCCAGAATCCGAATAGCCGTGGTTCCACCTCCCCATCTATTTCGTGGGGAGTTCATGCAGCGAGCCGCGCATATTGAAGTCCACCTTGATTCCTCACACCGCTCTAATTGGCCAGGCCTTTGATTCTCGAGTGGGAAACAGGGCCTTTCCCCAACACCTGGTCGACTGTCGTTGCAGCTCTGATTGGCTTCCTTCGCAGCACCGGCCAGGCTATGTAGAAACGGTTATCAGTGATGTACTCGGCACTAACCACAGCTCGATTAGCCTTGCAAGACACAAGTTTCGGAGATAGCGGTCCCCTCGCAACGGTGGGCGCTGGTCTGGTAAAGTCGCGAATGCTTCGGACTAGACCTTGAGAATTATTATTCAGATAAAGTTACACGCACACCGACCGTCTCCGTTTAGGACCACTTCTTGGTGAATAGTGCAGTGCATACAATGCATCTTATTGACGAAACAGCTGCGTATCCGCCATTACACAGCGGAAACAAGGCAGTCCTGCCAGGGGAGGTCGGGTGAGAGTCTTGCGTGGTAGGCGCTGTCCACTATTGTCGTCAGCATCCAGTCTGTACTATAAGCAGCTTGGTCAAGGTTGGTTTCGAGCGGAAGTGGCATGATGTTTCTTGTCTCGGGCTCCTTGTTCTTTCCTCTGTAAAGCGATATTCGCGGCTTTGGTGGATAGGGAGACTTGTGAAGTAAAAGTAGGTTCCTATTCAGGGTATGTCATTGCATGGTATAACAGAGCAGAACGAGATATTACAAAATTGACCTCTTACGCAACCAGTCCCAGAAAGAGAGGAGGATAGTAGAGCGACGTGACGAGAGGAAGCAGAAACCGCGAACGTCTTCTGGTTCTTCGTGAGTGAGTGCCCTAGACCTATCTAGTGTCATTCTACATCTTCGGTTGCTTCGTACAAGCAGCCGGTCTCAAGAAGGTACGCGGCCTTGAAACTGATACAAAAAGATAGGAAGCCCGAGCACTAAGAACATACACATGTCCACTCCTCCTCACACTATCGTGATTGTAGACCACTGGCTTTCTGTATCTGGCGCCACAGACCCGTCTCCATGAGCATCAAGTCCAAACGTCTTTAGGTGTTCCGGATAGCTGACTACCAAATGTCCAATGCGTCCGTAGCTAATAGGGGCGGACTGTAGAGATTCGAGGACAAGAAAGACCGCCATATTGTCAGCAGGATGCTCTCCTGAATATTCCCGCTCCGTTTTTAAGCACAGGCAGTAAACCGCTCTCCCATCCCCGAACGCGTCCCCCAAAACATCGGGGGGACACGTAAACCTGAGTGCGACTGGCCCCAATTTCTAGCACAGGAGAATCAGCATTTTCAGCAGCAAAACAGGTAGCTCGAACAAGAAAACCCTGTAGTGTAATATGTCCTCCTGAAACTAGGTCCATGGAATCTGGTCTTGGGCACAGCATCTGTACATCTGATATTGATACTTGCAGACGCGTCGTCGTATCTAGTTCGTGTGGCCGCACCGGGCCCGTCAACAGAAACCCAAGAACCATGATGGCGCGCGGTATTCGGTGTCAATCCTTGCAGCCGGCTCGGACACGCGCCAGTCCAAATGTACCACGAGACGAGATCTCCATAATCCGGCAATGTACTCGTCACCAGCAGCATCGCGGAAGAGTTTTGCCAGTCCAGAGAATGCGATGAGTCCGTCGCCTGGCTTGGTCAAGGTATATTGCTGGACAAGGCCGTTCCATAAATTGAAAGCACCAAGTGAGACGACACCCCGACCCATTCCACTGGATTCCGAGCTCTCCCACAGAGGTTCAAAATTTTTTTGAGTGGTAAAATACAAAGGTATCCCCTTGAGGGAACGCTTCGCACTTGTGTTCTGTGAAGCATTCCCAGAATACCTGTTCTCGGGCAAAGTGGATCACTCTTGGAGCAAGTAGCCGCTCCTGGAAGACCCACCCCCGTCTGTGAAGGGGCCCATCAAATATCTGACGATCTGAATAAGGGGTGTCATAGATGTAAAACTCTTTGGGTTCGGAGGTGGAAAATGCTGCTCTTACGATGTCTGGCCGTATGGCCCTTGGGTCCCGTGAACGAAAGAGTCCGCCTTCCGGGTCCGGGGAGGCTGACGCTGTAATGTTACAACGCGAGTTGGCATAGACAAGTCGCGTCTTCACTGACTCTCGTTCCCAGTCTTCCTGTAAGTCCTAGCAAAATACAGAGCGCGTCAATGCAGAGGTATTGTACCGAAAACCGTCTTGCGACCGCTCCCGCGTGTCTGAATGTTCGGGGGAGGTCTTGGATAGGGCTTTCCGTGATGGAATTGGTCGATATTCGACGTGAGAAGTACGATGCCGGGATTAGAACCCCATCGATAACTTCGTGTCATGTAAGAGAGCGGTAGGTCACCTCTTTCTAAGGGCGTAACAATGTTCCATTCGCTCGGCACCAATGTCGAGTAAGCGAGTAGGGTTCCATGACTTGCCGTCTGCCAGGCGCTTGCAACGTCCGTGGTTGGCTAGACAAGACAGGTACCAACTGTACACCAAACCCAGCGTCGAAGGGGATGATGTTTCAGGCTCCAGAGAAGGAGCTGGAAATGAAGCCCCGAATTCAACATCTAGAACGTATTAGCCCGAGTGAAAATAGTAGAGAAAGGCGAATAATAAAAAGGGCTGGAAAAAGAACACACCGTCCGTTGGAACTAGGAGGAATCCAATACATGCAGTGCTGTTCTGCACGGGATCTGATTATAGGATTTGCAGCCTCAACGGTGTTTCTTCCCCAACTCTTCTATACACACAGTAAAGCATGGGGTTGCCGAAATATAGGTCCGGCACTCCAAGCGGCTTGTCTTTGCTCGTCAAATGTTTCCCACAAGGTGTGCAACAGACAAAACGTCTCTGGGATACAGCCTTGTGAAAGTCTCCCGACGTTCTATGGTGGGGTCTCCAGGATTCAGCTAATGAAGAGTGTGAAAATCTCGCTGCAGGCATTGCAGAGCGTACTCAGGCGCACCATATCGGACTTATAGCCGGTGCGAAGTACAGATTTCGTGGGCGCAGTGAGGTTATGCGCCTTGATGCCACGCAGTATGAAACGACTTGAAGACAGAGAACAGAAATCCGACCACGTTTGAAGATTCTGACGTGACTAGGGCTGTCGCCCTTGGGAACAAGACTGAGAGATCGCCCCAGGTGCAAGGGAGGGGGGAATTTATCAAGTATACCTAGAACGAGGTACATAGCCACACTGCGAGCCCGGGGAGAACACAGGGCCGCATTAACCCAAAGCTGGAAGCAAGGTGAGCCGCGAGCGACGGCTGCGAACATAGGCTGTGAGATTTTCTAACCGCCTTATATATCTAGAAACCGCACATTCAGTTCCTCATTCTTCGTCGTGCCTTTGCAGATTCGACAGACATATCGCTGAATTCATTTCGGTTGAGGCACATTGTTTTGCCTCCTCCCCCTTCGCTGAAAAAGCCGTCGACCATAGTAATCATTTTTTTTTTTTTTAAATTCTCAGAAGATGCCGTTATTTCGCCTCCCCATTCCCTTCCTTTGCAGACGTCTCATCCTCCTTGTCGTGGAACTTCAAACTGATACTATTCACGCAATGCCTCTCGTCCGTCGGCGTCGGGTAGCCCTCACCCTTGAAGACGTGTCCCAAGTGCCCGCCGCAGTTCGAGCAGACGATCTCGGTCCGCTCCATGCCGAAGCTGCTGTCCGTGTGCCGTGTCACGGCGCCGGGGATGCTGTCAAAGTACGCGGGCCAGCCGCAGCCGGACTTGAACTTGTGGTTGGCCTTGTAGAGGGGCGCATTGCAGGCGGCGCAGGTGTAGACGCCCTGGTCGGGCATGTGCTTGTCGTATTCGCCCGTGAAGGGGGCTTCGGTGCCCTTTTCGCGAAGGATGCGGAATTGTTCTGCAATCAGTCAACTGTCAGAGGAAAGCTCAATACGCCAATTGGTTCCAATGGGGTGGGTGACGGATGGATCTCTGCTTGGGACGTACCTTTGTTCAGCACGGTCCTCCACTCATCATTTGATCTTGTGTCCGGATAGGTCATCTTGGCTGAAGCCGGAGTCGAGGTTCCGAATAGAGCGCTCAAGAAAGGGATTGAGGACATAGACTTGGGGACAGCGGCGCGATGGGTTTGCGAGAGACGATTACCCCGCAGCGGTTGTTGGAATCGAAATGCGGTTGCGTTGCCGAACGTGTAGAGTCTGCGGACGATGCTAGGGAACGATGGGAAGCGCATCAAGAGACACTCCCTGAGACGATGGATGATATATAGTCCTTGTTGAACTCGGTAATGGGGAGGAGGGGAAAGGACGAAACTGACAAAATGCGTATTTGAGATCCAAGCGAGCCTGCGCCTCACGACCTCCAACGCGCCAGCCAGCGTCGATGATGCAATCGAAGCCTCTCGGACATGGCGATTGGTTGAAGCAGCGTAATAGCGGGGCAATGATTGTGGAATCATTTAGTGCGGCGAGGCTGAGGCATGCAGCCTCGGCAGCTATGATTTGGAATTCCTGTTCGACCGCTGCCTCGAGATCTAACAAAGTCTAGCACACATTCCATATGGTTCTTCACATGGAGCAGAGACGCCTTTCGATCATCGACGGCTCTTACCCGTCACTGTCAACTCACCGTGGCCTATCTCGACTTTCCATCCTTCCCTCATAAGTATCTTACTCACCGCTGGCCCTATCCGCGGAGCCCGATTCTTGCTATGAGTTCCCAAGCCAGTCACTATCTTGAATCCGGCTCTGGCAGGTCCGCTACCGCCAGGAGCATATTTGGCATCGCCCAAGCTATCCCACCAGCTCTGTGTTTTCGCACTGGCAATTCGGACTGCATCCTGGACAGTCACACCGTGGAGATCGAGAACGTTTGACGAGGACTGTTTAGCCACGAGCATGTCTGCCTCCGCAGCTTTAGCTTCCTTCGCAGCTCTGACGCGTTCTCGTCCAATCTCAGAGTAATGTGCTGCGACTCCTCCATAAAGACGATCGGATTTGCTTCGTCTGTAGGCAGCAGCGGCTTGATCAAAACTTTGGCCTGCAGCCATCCGAATGCTAGCCGCCGAAGCTCGATAAGGGCCTCTCGTTATGCCTGGCGTTGCAATCGCAGGGGTCTCAGGGGCTTCACCTTCCCTGAGGTCCAGAGGGGCGTACTGAGCCGCATCGTGCAACCGCCCCGACGTTGGTGCGTTCTCGGATACTGACATGGCTTCCAACAGCTCCTGCGCTGCAGACGGTATGTTTCGGGCTAACCTCAGTAGACCGTACATTTGCGGCTTCGGTACATGTTCAAATTGGCTCTGGAATTCGGCAATCTGAAGATCGAGAAGAGGATCGACTTCTACCAACTTACTGTATGACGTCCCTTCTCGTATTGCTAGAGCACGAATGGTAGATGCCAGTCGCGCACCGTTGGAATGGTATATCGACCGCACTACTTGGGGTTGGAGCTTAGTCCTAGAACAAATGAAGTCGACATCTTCAGACATCGTAGCCCAGATGTTAGTCGGAGTTGACTCTGATTCGTAAGGCGAGGAGGAAGCTGAGCTCGCGCGCGAAGACTCATTTGTCCGATGTTTGCGTTTCTTCCTCCCTTTTCTCTGGGCGAGGGCATCTTCTGCGAACCCATCTACACCTTTCAAAATAGGCACATCTTCTTGTTCTTCTTCCAGCTCTTGGTTAAGGAAGGAGAGGTTGAGAAGCTCGTCGACGGCTTTGTCGAGTGATCCTGCATGGCTTTCCAGAACACTGCCCAGCTCACGCTTGGGTATGCCGGGGAAAACGTGCTGCAGCCAAGCAGTTTTCTTCTCGGTCGAGGAGTTGTTGTCCAGATCCTGTCCCAGGCCGTCCGAGTCGTTCCACCGCAAGTCGGAGACACCGGTGGTGATGCTCGTGACGTCGTTTGAGAAGGTATCTTCGGGGCACGACCTAGACGTGTCGGTTGCTTCTCTGAGGTGCGCAGGAGCTCCTGTACCTGAAGGATCAAATTCTGCATCCTCCTGTTCTATGGCACCGGCCTTCAGGCTATCAAGGACCGCCGTCAAGGCGGCTCTGTCCTGGGGCAGCTGGTACTCGGACGCGATCGCGTAGAAAAGGGCATCGTCTAGCGGAGGACAATATTGAACTCGGAGAGTCTGGCCAAAGGTCAGCACAAATACCCAGGCAAGACGGGGATGGATTGTGTTCATACCTCTATCTGCGCAGGTGAAATTTCCGCGTCGCCCATTTTGATATCCTTACGTTGATCATGTTGGGTTTGGAGGGGCTAGTCTGGGATTTCTAGGGCAATCTGGTGCTTGAAGAGCAAACAGTTGGTGAGGCAGTTGAAAGGGCATTATAAGATACATGGTTGAGAGTGTCGCAAGAGTAGGGAGAGGGGGAACCTGCGGCCTAGGTGGTGATGCAACTCATTCTGAAAGTGTCACAGAGTGTCTCCACGCGGAGAATGTTGAGGCTGAGGGAGAGGGGTCTTGGTATTTCGGTGGCTGCCCGCAGTTACTTCGCTGCACTGCTACCTAAGCCTCACTAGCCTTTGTAGCCGCTAAACAAGGACCTAATGAGTCTCCCCGAACCGAATGACCAGCCCATACACCCCCCGAGCCTAGAGAGCCCAATAGGGCTGGTCGAAGCGCTCCCTTATTATTACTTGGGACCTCCCCGACATATGGAGTACAAGTAGACTTGTCCAACAATATCTCCACAGTTATTCGTAGCTTCACAGCCTTACTCTCGCCGAGACAACTGAGGCACAATTACTATGTACTGGCTCTCCCTACCATCTCTCTTGTACAAAAACCTTCCCACTATGACCAAATACTGAACATCTGCTAGCATGGTGATTGGTGCCCTCAATCCCATCCATGAGTCCGGTTCCACTCTGCATAGCTCATGCTAGGGTCTAGAATCAGGCTCGGATCGAGAACGGGGACATTGGCCTCGTCTGCGTAGGTCCCGTCCCAACAATACTGCTGCATGCAGGACTCGCACTGCGCCGGGCGGGATTTGCCCAACTTGCTCAGGGATCGGTCAATGGCTGCGCAACCGATACACTGGGCGACTTGCGCATCGAGGGTCCCGTTTCCCTGCGTCACGATGTCCATGGAATTGACCAGGATCTCCTGCATCTGCACCGGCGTGAACTGGTTCTTGAACCATGTATAGTTTGTATATGCGCTGTACGGGGCACCGGCGAGGTACATGACGATTGGGCTCGAGAGGTCGCGTGTCGTAGTGTACTCGGTGTTGCAGCCGAAAAAGACAGGTTTCAGGGTGTAGTTTCGCTTCAGGAAGGTTGCCGGCGGAGGGATCTCTGGGAACGGAAGACTGTATCGACGTGCTTGAATATAACTGTTGTAGATGTTTGTCCCGTTGTTCCACTGGAAGGGAGCTTGATCGCCATTATTGTCCCAAGCAATACTAGAAAGGAGAAGTCAGAACACCGCAAGAGACAACCCGCGAGTAGGATACATCGAAACCGATTGCTTACATGAAATCAGATTGCCGAGCGGGCTGAATCAAGGGCCAGAATGGAAGGGCTTGTCCATCTTCTGATCCATCAGCCAGGGAGAGGCTAGGTGGTTCTGTGCCTTTCACACCCCCTCTATATGGCAGGCCGGCGAAAGGATTCGGAAGCGTGGCATACATGGTGTCGGTGAAGGACAAGTTGAGGTCTTGTTCAAAGGCCTCGACCAAGCCGTTGACCTCAGCGGCAGGGAAAATAACGTCGCGTTTTCCCAGAGAATGGGCGGTGGTAAGTGACCGTTTCGGAAACTGCGCGAGTGTCCCATTGGATTTTGCGCCTATATACCAGAAGTTGAATGCCCCGGCTGCCAGGCTAAGAATGAAACTAATCAATGTGTTAGAGCAACCACGAAGCAATAATATGTGCCACTCACCTGGCTCTATCGTAGCCCCTCACACATGCGGAACTGTTGGTCACGGTACCATTTCGAAGCTCAGTACCCATGAACTCCATGGGTGTGAACCCAGTGGCGAGACCAGCGGAACCGGTGGAGGAACCGTACTCAAATGGGGTCAGTTCGAACTAGTATAATGTCATTAGCCGTGTTTCTGTTTGCGAAAGAGACAGCTTGGAATGTGGCATACTATGCTGCTGTTTGAGTAGGGGACTTCCACGCCATAGAATTTGACGTCGTCATCAGTCAGCCGAACAGCTTGGAAGATGGGCATTGGCATCGAGAAGTTCTGGAAGTTGCTCAGGTCCCGGACTCCGGAGAGCGTGACATTGATGCCGCCGTGTGGCGGAGGCGTAAACTCGTATGCGAAAGCTCGGCCAAGATAGTCGGCCACGCTCACATTGAACCCTGCCGCCTGCTTGATCGCGACATCGGTGAAGAGGGAAGTGGCATTTGCCGCGTAGATGGAGTTGTTGGGCGGATTGATCAAGCGGTCGATATCTGGGCGCCAGTCGGCAACCAGATCGTTAATCGAAGGAAAATTGTACGTCGCCAGAGACATGGTAGGCCACGCTCCACCAGACAACCCTGCAACATATGTCATACTCTGGAGGAGTCCCCCGGTGCGTTGGTCAATTGCGTCCGGGAAGCGGGCGTCAAAGGCGCGCAAGACTCCTACGCCAGTGTTTGCTGACAACCAACCGCCTCCACTGATGGCCATTGAAATTACTGGGACGCCTGAGTTGTTGTGGCTTTTCATTGCATTGACCAGCGCAGGGACATCGAGGCCGGTGATGTTGACCCTCTGGAGATATGCACTAAAGGCGTCCAACACAACGGATTTGCGTCCTCGAACCCAAGCTTCCTCTTGAAAAGACAACCCTTTGGCTGGGCGAATCCATTGCTGGCCGTCGGGACAGTCCACATACACAGGGGCATTGCTCTCATAGCTGATTGGCGTTCCTCCATTGACCATACCTGGGAGTGTATCAGCATGCAAGACACTTTGATCAAGCAAGTAGTCTTACATAGGAAGAGGAGAGAGGAACTGAACCATGGGCGTAGCTTCATTCTCGTTCTCTATATCAGGCACAAAATGTGAAGACTTGCGTGAAAAACAACGCGACTGGACTTGGTTCATAGAAATTTCTTGAACCTGAAGTTGATGCAAGAAGTGGACAGGTCTCCAAGACACAAATTGGCATATATATATATAACACTGCCATCGTCTAATCAGGTAGATCGCCCGAGGTCGTCTCATTCACGAGGCAAATGAGGGCAGTGTCGTAAAATCCTGGCAAGAGAGACAAGCAATGGGTCGTAAAACTTGGCACAGAAGAACTTAACCCAGAGCATAGAGCAAGTGGTAGATGCAGTCCACTGCTCGCAGCTTTTGGACAAACAGACCCATATGGCAGCCCGATCTTCGCTCACTCGTGAATAGTTCCAGATGAAGGCCCACGGTGGCAACGTTCGTTGTATACACCCGATCGGAAGTAGCCGCTTGGGGGGGGGATCGACTGGCTGATCTTCAATTGGGGAAGAAGGGCACGCCGTGCATCAAGGGGTCGGCGGCCTTGCAGGTCTCGCGCAGCCAATTACCATATTTGCCCTTTCGATCCAACAAGTCAATTCCACGAGGTGCAGCGCGGGCGATCCGGCCAAAGCCATTGAGCCGTGCCGCAGATCGGCGCTGGTGCAGGAACAACGATCATGTCCATGAGAAGGCTCGAAATTCCTGGGCAGAGCTTAACCTGACGAGAATGTCAAACAAGGTGGTAGTATGTAAGGTAGTGTCACGGTTGAGAAAGGCAAGCCTGAAAGACACAAAAATGCGTGATATTGTCAGCGGGGTAGAATACGGAGCAGAGTGCGAAGAACTCATCCTGCCCGTGGAGTTATACGGAGCTACGTGTTGAAGTCTCGCCTATACGTAAAAGGAAAGAAAGGGCATCAGCCGGCCGGGAACTGATCCGATTCAAATCCCGGTATCGACGTCGTCGGCTCCGCTTTTCGACTCCTCAGCCTCGCCGAAGTACAGGGCTCAGGGGGTTTGGGGGGCGAGTACGAGGTACTCACTACCTTGTGGAGTCCCATTCCTCCACACAGGCATCATTCAGCATTCGCGTGTAGACAACGGCCCAAGCCATTCTCCAGACTTGCTGAGCTGCCGCCAGTGAGACTCTCATCGGATGTGATGTGCGTGCGCTTGAAGCTTACGGGTTGTCTGAACGCGGCTCTCGACTCCATCTCCACCTTTATCCCTCTAACAATTTGTCCCGGAAAACTGGCCAACGAGCACGGCTAGCGAGAAAGGGAAACAATGCGGAGGATCGCAAATCTCAACACTCATCTGTATGTCATTATGTTATGTTCTTCCATCTGGATGGATAGCCTCAATAATCTTATCCCTATCCCGCCTTTCCCGCCCGCTGATAGCGCAGCCGCACGGGAGTCTGCACGAGTATACCAGTTCCGTCTAAAACCGTTGGCTCGCACAAGTAGGTGTGGCCAGTACGCCCGCCGTCGAGGCTAGATCAAAGATTCATACGGAGCGGTTCTGTGACCTGAGGTGTCTTCGGCAATGTAGTGGGCTTTCAGATTAGTATCGTCACACTCACGTTGACACGGGCCGCTTACCAGGACGTAGCTGTCCAACAGAGACTGCGTGTGTTCCAAGTAGTCATACGACCAAAGAAACTTTGTAATCTGTGCTTGATTGACTGAAGAACTATCAGTGCGCTTCAAAAAAAATTGAGCGTGGGGGCTTGAAAACTGACCGGGAGCAGGCTCTGGGGAGAACAGCTGAACAAGTTCATCTGGTAGAATCACACCATCTTCAACTGCACCCAAACGAGTCCGGGACAACAGTTGAACGATGGACGTTCGTCGTACGCGCAACTCATCATTCAGCATCAGACGGTTCGTCACATCAGACTTGCTCTGGAGTCCACTCATGAGGAGCCCGAGAGTTGCTCCATCTTCAATTGACTGAGCTGCACCTTGACCTTGCCGCGGGAACATCGGGTGGGCCGCGTCGCCAACCAGGACCAGCCTGTTGTGGTAATATGTTGGGATCGGCTCGCGGTCTCCGATTTTCCAGTCCCAGACCTTGTCTTCTGCCATGTTACCGATGGCCTGGAACACCGGAGGCAGAACGCTAAGTCTCTCAAGCAAGGCATCTCTGCTGAGCTGTTCGCCAGTCAAAGTCGGCAGTACCTTTCCGTTTTCCGTTACTCCGTAGGCTCCGAAGTTCTGCAATTCATTACTAAGACATTGTTAGTCTTTCCTCATGGCCACGGTTCTGACGCATGTCCCGGGAGCATCTGACTTATGGCAAGGGTAACGAAGCAGATATATCTTGCGATCCGCATCGATATAAAAGGCAAAACAACCGTCACCATCGTCCATTATCTGTGCGGTCATGGGGTTGCTGAGCAAGCTCTCGGTCTTGAGCACAAATCGCATGGTGGTGAGCCCGCTGGGTGTGGCGGGAACCATGTGGCCTAGGATCGCTTCGTGGGCCACAGAATGTATCCCGTCCGCGGCAACGATGAGGTCGGCGAACAATTCGTCTCCATTCTGGAGCTTGATACTCCCCACGGGGTTCCAGGCAACGACTCTCGACGACAAGAGCACACTGACAGGCTCTCCAGGACCATCCGAGCTGACGCATTTCCTCTTGAGGGCCTCGTGCAGGTCGACTCTGTGAGCGAGGTAAAACAGGCCTGGGAAATCCTCAGCCCTCCGTGCCCACGGGATCTGGTGCCCATCTCCACCCTCGCCAAACTTGGGCGGCTTGTCGGTGGTGAAATGATACTCGAGCGAGTTCTTGAACGGGGCGGCCTTGACGTCTTTCTCGAGGTCGATGCCAAGGTTCATCAGCGCGCGCGTGGCATTGGGCGGAACAGCAACCGCAGCACCGGCCTCGCGCAGCCACGAGGACGACTCGACGACGGTGACGGTATGGCCTTCCCTGCGCAAGGCCAAGGCTGCGGTCAATCCGGCAATCCCTCCTCCGACAACGATGACATCCAAGTGTGTGCTCGCAGACATGGTGAAGAACGACAATCAACAGGTCTCTACTACAAGACCTTGAAAAAGAAAGAGTCCCTTAGACGAGGATTGCGCGAGGCCACGCTCGCAAAGCAACTCGTGTCTGCTTATGAGGTGGATTGGCATTTCATTGTAAGACCGTGACGCGTGTCCTACCGTTCAGGCCGATTCTTGGTCAGATCTTTATTTGTGTATCCTGTGAGAAGCTGCTGCGATTTCTTACGCAAGCCGCGGACCTTCAGGACCTGGAATAGCATTTTCCGGGGTATAGGAATTCCAGCATCATTAACTTTATCGACAGCAATCGTGTCTTCCGGCCCTCAATTCAACAGCATCATACCCCATTGATAGGGAGCAACGGATGCATGAAAAGTCCGTCTCGTATCTCGCTCGTGAAGCGACGCCCGGTGAGAGTCAATCTCACGGATCAGTCGCCGGGCAATGGACGTTCGTCGAGAGTTTGAGGACCGTCCGGTAGACGAATATTAGATAAGCCCGAATACAAGGGGACGACGACTAGGGCGGAGACACGCCGATTAACTAACAAATTCGCCGAACAGGTAGTCGGTGAATCCTTTCCGACGTCGCGTTGGGTCGCTGTGACTCGCTGAGCAATACAGTAGAATTAGATCCAAGGCACGCGCTCTTGTTAGTGTACCCATCCGTTGGTATCTGTTGCGGATCCCTCCCCAAACACAACAAACAGGCTAAGCGGGGCGATTGCCCGCGGTCAAGGTCGCACTCCGGTGAACGAACGCTGCCTGAGAGGCCGGCTGGAATATAAGTACCCGGACACAAGTGGGCTTCCGAGAAACACTTGTAAACGGTGCTGACAAGCGGTGCCAAAGACACGCCTTCTGTCCTGGCGGGTTTGCAGGAAAGATGGGGACATATATTTCCTATCGCAAGAGTGGGTAAGCTATTGAACAACAACAACGACACAAGATGGGCAAGACGAGACCCGACGCATTCCCTACTGGACAAACTAATGCATTCCTCCCGCTCAACGTTATGTCATTCGTCTCATTCAGCCTTCGCTTCAGAGCAAGAGGAAAAGGAAAAAGGGCAAGAGAAGAGAAACAGGAGCAGGAGCAAGAGCAGGAACAAGGCCAGGAGCCCCTCAGAAAAGGATCAATCCATCGCTCATTTCCCTTCGTCATTCATCTCCTTGATGGCCGTCATCAACTCGTGCGCGTCCAGATACACCTCGTAAAACTCGGCCTGCAGGTCGCCGCTGCCGGCGCCCGGGTCGGCGAACTTGATCATGCTGGCAAAGTCGACGTCGATCTTGCGGCCGTTGCGCAGCTTGTACCACAGCGACCCGTTGACGATGACCTCCTGCTTGCCCGGCTCGGCGGGGCCGCCGGCCAGCACGAAGCACTTGCCCAGGGTGTGCTCGAGGTCGACGACGGGGCCGTTGGTCGGGTGGATCATGGCGTCGCGAAAGGCGCGGATGGCCTCGCGGCCCGTCGTGGTCGAGCCGAAGACCAGCTGGCCCTCGGGCGCGAACAGGTTGAGATAGGCGTTGTCCGAGTGCGGGTCGTCCCACGAGCGGAAGAATGCTGGCAGTTGCTTGTCCAAGGGGGACGGGATAGAGGACTGGTTGGCGAAGGTGTAGTTGTCTCGGGACCCCATTGTTGTGGCTTTGACTCACTTAGCTTTGCTTTTTCCCGCAGGACCTGATGTATGGTCTCTTAGTGTAGGGAGAGGGCAATTGACACAGGTTTCGAGCTCTATGTATGCTACCAGCTATATGCGTCTGGAATGGCCGAGGCCTTGACCTGAAAAGGGTGGGGTAAAATACGAGCATCGGTATATAATCAACTGCCGATTCTTAGTCAGTTGAATCGAGGGAACAAGGAACCAAAAGGAGAAGTTGATCGTTGCTGTGTGCTTTTCGTATTTGAAATGTCATTAACTCATAGCTTCATCAAATGCAGGAGCACATGGTCGGCCTCTCTATCGATAGAAGGGAATCAACATAATGTGTGCTCGAAGGTCCGCCAAACTTCCATCCCTCATAAACTCATACGGGTAAGCTATACTTCCTTCCAGGAGTACCCCTTTCTTCCCAGGGCATCAGGGTCGGGGGTCTTCATGGCATTCTTATCAGCAAAAGGGTCGTCCGGATCATCCTCGACATCTGTCTCACTCTCGCTGTCGCTTTCGACTTGCTTCGTCCTCCAGTTCTTGGAATTCGACGATGGCCGCGGTGGTGGCATTGCAATATTGCGTGGAGCAGGCCGGGGAGGCTTGGGCGGAGCAGAAATGCTGAGTCCAGCAACCATCTTCTCTGCGTCTCTCGCCGCAGATGCCTCGCTTTTGGCGGCCTGTCGGCTGAGATGTTGTGCTTCTTCAAGCTCACTGTCCGAGTCGTCATCGACGGACTTGTCGAGAACCTCGAACGCCATCAACGCATTGACCAGCTCTTCGTTGGCATGGATCAACCCGCCCAAGAACTCCTCGGTCTCGACGAATTGGATGTATCGCAGAATCTGCCGTCGGAGCTGCTTGCATGTTTCGAAGCGCTTCATCACCTCGGCGTTGTCGGAGACGCGCTGGGATTCGCGGTTGACCAACCTCAAAGCATTGGTCAAACCAGTGGAAGCAACCGAAGATGCCGCGATTGATTGCAAGATATTGGGTTTTTCTCTCTCCAGGTTGAACCCTCCCTTGGCTTGCTTGCTTTTCTTGTCCTTCTTGACCTTTTTGGGTGCAAATGTAGATGATTCTCCCAGCGCGACAGGAGAAGGGTGCTTGCGTAGCGTCGTGGGGCTGGACGGCTCGCCGGATCTTTGGGTGCTATCGGACCTCGTCCTTGCCATCTCCATCTCCTGCTCTCTGGCAACTTCTTCTTCCGTTTCCCGGAGCACCCTACTTTGCTCGCGCCGTTGTTGTACCGGCTGATGTGTTCGGGGCAAAGTATTGTAGAGGGATTTGGCTCCTTCCAAGCCTGGATTGTCTTTCGAGCTCGCAACCCACTGCCCGAAGAGGTCTTTGCATTTTGTACGGACATCATGGTCGGAAGTAGGATCCGCCGCAGCTATTCGGAGTCGTTCCAATAGAGGACCATCGGACAACAATGCTCGCTGTACTCTCGTCCCGCCATTTTGTAGAAGACCATCAAGAATGGTCAGAGCCCGGAGTTGCCGATGCACATTGCCATATTTCAACTTCTTCCTGAGAGCTCGGGCAACCTCCTGCGAGCCTGTAGCCTGTAGCTTGACGACCTCGAGAAGGTCGGGGACGCCGGCAAGATCGTCTTCGTCGTACGTTTCGGAGGTCAACTGTTCGACGTGAACCGAGATGGCGGAATACGGTTTCTTCTGTTTGTGGTAACGATAACGAGTGATTAGTTGATATCTTCTGCGAGATCGCGCACAACACGAGAAATGCAAGACCAGAGCAAAGAAACGCTTGTAGCCCTTCTTGTCGGGAAACCGGCGGGTCAGGATCTCAGGGTATGGCTGTGCCGGATAGGCGTCGAAGGTCCTCCTCTTCTTGCGAGCGCACCGGTCGCACTCATCCGACTCTTGACAATGGAGCAAGTTTTCCACCTCGTAGGGATCTGTGGTCTGGGGGCTCTCGGGTCTGGGAAGGTCGACGAATCCAGCATCGGGAGCGCATGCTGGAGCGTGCAGCAGGAATATCGACATTGTGGGCTTCATTGGGAGCAGTGGTATGGCGGGGTAGGCGACTTGGGGATGGAGATAGGCGGAACTGGGTCAAGACATGGCAGAGACAGGGGACAATAAGAGATGATATAGGACGAGAGACGACTCACCGAGGCGGAGAACATGGTTATAGAGGGTCTATGCACGAGTTGGTCAGAGGCGTACGGAAATGAGACTGGTAAATTGGGGGTTGAGCATTCAGGTGTGAACGGGTTGGAACGTCGATGGTGGATGGTTGCTGCATTGGGGCCTAGTGGCGTGGAAAGCCAGGAAGGGAAAGGCGCAGAACGCGGCCCAGTCAGTGTCGGTCACCTGCAAAAACAGGCTTGTGAGGCGTTTTGGGAGGGGGAAGGGTCGCCAAAGTTACCAGGGGTCACTGCTAACAAGTTGGCGGTTTAGGCGGTGGTCGATGCCCCTCGTTCCCCACTGTCGCCACTACCAGTTAATTAATCCACTCCTCGCTGGAATCGCGCCCACTCAACAATGACCTTCCGGGGGTAAATTGCGCCCTCTTTCCAAGGAAGGGAGCTCAATTTTGGCATCAAGGAGATGCTCCTCAATTAGCCCCAGCATTCTCTCCGTCGCAAAAAAACCTTGATTCCATTGGGCCCCAAGGTCTCGTAAACAACCAAACAGACAGAAATGACTCGTATTTTCTCACATCAGTCTGAATCTCATCTGACGCCAACACAGCCTGTTGACAGCCAGCAAGCCCAGCAGGGGGACACAACCCATCTAGCAAACCATGCTCCCGCGCCTCAGAATCTTCCACCCAGCCGTCACCTTTTTCTCCCATCTCAACGTCGGCGTGGATTGACAGGTTTTCGCCGACATGGCACTATTCAAGAGGGGGCATATTGCATAGTATACTATGGAGTAGACTTTCGCCCATTCGGGTCGCGGTGCCTGGTCTGCCACGGTAAGCGCAGGTCCCAAGTGCCACGAGGCACGCGGAAAGCCAAGTGGTGGAGACGCGAAGGATCTGGATCCAGCGAGTGGCCGTCCCGAAAGAGGGAGATGATGCATGGGTTCAGGTGTAGGCTAGCTGAATCCTTTCGACCACACGCATCATTCCTCATATGTGGTTCGTCGGTTAAGAGATGCCACACCGCCTTGCTCAATCAGAATCTTCCTTCCGAGGTGGTTGATTTCTTCAAGACAGACACGCAGCCCTCTGCTCGAGCCGACAACGCGGTCAGGAGGGCAAAAAGCAAATTCGATACGGCCCGAGGAGTTTACGGGAGCCGGACGTTTGTGTTGTGCTTCCTCGACTAGCAATATCCGACGGGTGGTCAGAGCACATGGCGTCGAACAGCTGGATTCGCCCAGGCTCAGGATGCGAATGCCTCTCGTTCCTTCGTGGGATTGAAGTCTCACGGTTACACCTGGGAGGTTGGGTGGTCACACTGCAAGGGGCTATGTGTGAGCATTGAACAACCAACAAGGCGCATGTGTATGGGGGATTGCATTCCAAGCAAATGGGTGGTCAGAACCAGAATGTATTTCTATTTCCACCACGGTTGTTCTACGAAAGGGGCTGGTTTACCTAAGAATGCGACAACAAATACACCCAGTCTGATCCGTCATCTCAGCACATACATAGAGCAACCTGTTACAGCTCACCTTACAGCTCACGCGAATCCTTCAATTGTGATCCCGGTGATAGAGGCTAACAAGCTGATGTCTGTTGTAGTCCCTGGGGTGTGGTTATGCTTTGGATGCTCTCAAGCCACCGGCGTCAACTGTGCCTGCATAAAGTACTTCGAGGGACTCCGTCCTCCGAACCGGCCTCGGCTTCGTCCAACCGAGCGGACAGGCCCCTCTGAGCTATGCCAGGAAGAGCTTCGAGAGGGCTTCGCATGGGGGATGTTGAGGAGGGACAGCGCCGACCGACAGAGCGCCCGTGGATGTGCGAATTCGACGGTGGGATTGCGTGATCAACCAGCGCCGCCAGGGCTCTGCCACAAGATAAGACATGGCGCCCTCCTTTTGCGGAAGACCGCGTGGACGTCGACCCTCAGGAATTTTGCTCTCAATCAAAGCCGATCTTAATCAACAACAGACAAAAACAAACAGCGATGAGCACGTATTGAACTCTGGCCAGATTGCGGGCAGAAGAAAGCATGCCAAGATCGGCGTGCATTGGATCCCGCGTCGCCGCCCGTGCAACGAGCGAAACTCTGCGGTTTGGAGCCACCAGGGCCACTGATGGTCACTGAGTGTGGCCGATTGTGACCGGCAACTTGCAGGTGTAGGCGCAGGCGCAGGCGCACGCAGAGGAGTCTGCAAGCCTCCCTCTGTGCCTCTCGAGCTGAGCTGACGGACTGTCCGACTGCCCGATGGTCATGGTCATGGTCATGGTCATGGTCTCGGTCTGACTGAATGGCTTTTGACTGCTGCCCCTCCAGATGGCCGTCTGCTCCTGAAAGCCTGAGATTTGTTCCCCGGATTGGCGGTGAGTGATGCACTTCCTCCTCCCGTTCAATCCCAACCATCGCGTCCCCGTCCTCTTCCCCTTCCCCTTCCCCTTCCACTTCCTCCGCCGACCCGCCTCTTTTGTCCTCGTCACCGTCTTCTGCTCCGCTGCTGTCTTGATCGTCGCTCTCATCCTGGCATCGCCTCATCGTCCAGCAACATCCTCTCTGCTGCCGCGTCTGGGTGCGTTGATCTCTCAATTTCCGCTGGCATCACCCCCCACCGCCCTCTTAAGCGTCATATCGGGCCTTGGCATCAGATCCCAATCCCAACGAAGCCCCTCTGCCCACGCGATCAGCGCCAATATCCTCAACAACAACAACATCCGCGCCACAAACAACGCAGCAGCAGACACCCCGCTCACCACCATGGCCTACGAGAAGGAGCTCAAGGTCGCCCAGCTGGCCGTCGCCCGCGCCGCCATCCTCACCAAAGCCGTCTTCCACGAGAAGGCCAAGGGCACCGTGTCCAAGGACGACAAATCCCCCGTGACGATCGGCGACTTTGGCGCCCAAGCCCTGATCATTGCCGCCATCAAGCACAATTTCCCTGCCGATGAAGTCGTCGGTGAAGAAGAGGCCTCCTCTCTCCGCGAACAGAAGGAGCTCTCATCTAAGATCTGGAACCTCGTCAAGGATGCCCGACTCACCGACCCCGAAAGCGACGCCCTGCTCGGCGGACCGCTCAAGTCTGAAGAGGCCATGCTCGACGCCATCGACCAGGGCAACTCGGCCGGCGGCAACAAGGGCCGCATCTGGGCGCTGGACCCCATTGACGGCACCAAGGGTTTCCTCCGCGGCGGACAATACGCCGTGTGCCTCGCCCTCATGGTCGACGGCGACGTCAAGGTCGGCGTCCTGGGCTGCCCGAACCTGCCTGTCGACGACTCGGCCCCGCTGACCGAGGACATGGGCGCCGCGGCCACCGACGCGGAGGGCAAGGGCGTCCTCTTCTCGGCCGTGCAGGGCGAAGGCGCGAGCTCGCAACCCCTGACCCGGGGCCCCGTGACCAAGGGCCAGCCGATCCACGTGAGTAAGATCGCCAAGGTGAGCGAGGCCGTCATGTGCGAGTCGGTCGAGCCGGGCCACTCCAGCAAAGGCGACAACGCGCTCATCGCCGAGAAGCTGGGCATCACCGGCCGCCCCGTGCAGATGGACAGCCAGGCCAAGTACGGCAGCGTGGCCCGCGGCGCGGGCGACCTGTACCTCCGCCTGCCCGTGCGCAAGGACTACATCGAGAAGATCTGGGACCACGCCGCCGGCGACCTGATCGTGCGCGAGGCCGGCGGCCAGGTCACCGACGTCGCCGGCAAGCGCCTCAACTTCAGCCTCGGCCGCACCCTGCTCGAGAACAAGGGCGTCGTCGCCACCCCGGCCAACGTCCACGCCGAGGTCCTCAAGGCCGTCCAGGAGGTGTTGGGCGCGAAATAATTAAGGCCGTCCCAACCAAGATCGGTCCAAGAAGGGGATAGAGGTATAGAGAAAAAATTGCTTGGCGTCAGGTCAACATGAACGAGACCCAGGAGCTATGTGATTTGATCGATTCATCGAATGATTTTGATTTGACTGAATGAATGTATGTGGTTTGGGCCCAGTGATGGCACGCTACGGTATGCTATACCCCGTGCTGCCACATCCAGATCTACCCATCTATCTACACGCCTACCTTACCATCACGAGGACGTTCTCAGGAATGAATGATTGACGGTTCAAAGGAAAAGAAACGAAAAAGGGTTCAAGATGAAAGAAGCGCGAATGCATAGACCACCCGACCACCTGTGTTTGGTACATGTTAGATAGCTTTAGCTAGCTACTAGACAGGTTTTTTTCCATCTCTGTCTGTGAATGAGTCTTGAGCCTTACAACCTTTTGAAAACTTGAGGCGGGCAAGTAGGCGTATATCCCCACGCGTGCGGATGAGATGAAGACCCGCGTGCCTTGAATCGAGCTTTGAATGAACCGTCCCATACGTGCTGACAGAGGGATAGAGGACTCCTCATTCTGCGACCTCTCCTTCGCGATGTGACCGGCGACCGGTTTGGATTCACGTGTCTAGATATATATGTACAAGGTCCCATCTCCCATGGAACCGAGAATACAAGGGGTTCCTGACGCACAGATGTAATTTCCTTGCATGGAACCTGTCTCCATCTCCTCGTCGAGGATCGCTGGAACCTGGTGCTGGTCCTGAAGACACAGAATGCGTCCCAGCTCCGAGGCCCAATTCTCTTCCCGGGCCATACTCCTCCATTTTGTGCCCTCCCTGCTATTCTCCTCTCCTCCTCATCTTGGTTACCGTCTACTTAATCTTCTTGGCCTTCAAGCGTATAGTCTCGTCGTTCACAAAGATGCCCTTGCCCTTGTACGGCTCGGGCTTCCTCCACGCCCGGATCTCCGCCGCGAACTGCTTGATCACCTGCTTATCGCAGCCCTCGAGCAAGATCCGCGTCGGCTGAGGGGTCGAGGCCTTGACGCCGCGGGGCACGCCCATCTCGACCGGGTGCGCGTAACCGAGCTTCAGGTTTACAAACTTTTGGCCGGGGTACTGCGGAGTCTTGGTCTGCGCGGTGTCCTCGATCGTGGCGCGGTAGCCGACACCCACGAGTCGCAGGATGCAGAGGTGGCCTTCGGAGACGCCCGAGACGGAGTTCTGGACGAGGGCGCGCATAGTCCCTGAGATCACGGATATAAAATGTTAGCACTGTTTTGCTTTCCCTTTTCTTTGCTCGAGCGATCCTTTTCGAGTCCACATTCGTCGGAGGGTATCGACGGGCAGACTACTCACCCCACATTGCTCTTTGATGCTTCTCCGCCGCATCTTTGACGTTGATATTGATCTTCTTTGCAGAGTCGTCCAGTTCGGCTTGCAGGTAAGGCGGTAAAGGCACGGTCATTTGTCCTGTGAGGGAGCGCGGTCCCGCGAATCAGCCCCAAAAGCTCGATGATACCCTCTTGGTCTCGTTTCGCGCCTTCCCCAGAGTTCTCTTCTCACCTAGAGGGCCCGTGACCTCCAACGCCATGTTCGGCGTGTCGGGATGCCGACTCCGCACATTGCCCTTGGGCAGCTCATAAAACCGCAACGACACTTCTGGGGGGATGGTGATGGGGGCTCTGCCGATCCGTGACTGGTGGCTCGGGGTCTGCGTCTCGGCGGCGAGCGTCGAAGCTTGCCTCGCGCTGAACGGGCGAGACAGCGCGGGGACGAGGAACGAGGGGATCTCGCGAGGACCTGAGCGGCTGGCTTCGCGGACCAGGCGGCGGAGGGAGGATTGGAGGTTGGTGCAAGCCATGGTGTTTGCAGAGGGCGTCGGCGTGGTAAGGAGTAATGAATTGGGCAGCAGGGATTGTTATTTCATCCCTCCGCGTGGCTCGTGAGTTGCAAGCACTCAAAACTCGGGGCTGCGGACAGCAATCAGTGCTTGAGAGAGAGACTTGGTGCTTCTGAGGAATTGCCTTTTCGCCAACTCCGCAGTTTGCTGCATTGGCAGGTTTGGATCGTAAGGACCAATAATGTTGCGGTACGCACCCAGCTCCACCGGAAGATCGCACTAGTCCAGATCGAGGTGCTTCTCCAACACGCCGGTTGCAGACGACTTCTCTATTCTGCTGTATTTGCTATATGTGCAAGGTGCTCTACAGCTTCAGCCTTGGGTGTTCTCCCGTCTTGCGATATCTGTCCGTATACCGAGCCAGCCCATCCTGCGTCCTCCCCAGCAATTCGTATGGACTCGGTCTCCTCGCCGGATCAATCCGAAGGCAGTCCTCTACCAAGTTCGTCAACTCGGACGAGTAATATGAACTTCGATAACCCATCAAACAGGAGTAGTCATGCTTCCGCAACATGTTCTCTAAACCTTCGGCTTGATTTACCCGCTCGTTGATGTTCTTGTTGTGCACATCCAGGGTCATCAGCCCGTAGATGTTGGCGCCTATTTGCCAGACGAAGTGCTTCATGGAGAATGGATGATTTTTGCCTCCCAAGATGGGACGGTCCCAGCCTTCGCCGTAACGGCCAAAGTCCCGTTGTTCCTGCGTTATCCATCCGTGAGTTTCACTTGTCCACACCTAAAAAATGTAACGGAAGGGGGAAGAGGCAATGGGACAGCTCGAAACACGCACGACGAACTCACCGGAGGCATCCAGACAATCGTCCCATAATTCTTCCATTTCCTGCTGTTCCTGTCGTCGTCAAGACTTGTGTACTCGGCCATACCCCAGTCAGCAACCTTCAGCGTCGGGTATGGCATACACTCCTCGCTTGCCGGCGCATTTCCCAGCAAAACTACAGCTCTCGTCAGTCATTGTAGTTGGTTGTTGCTGCGCACATACCGTTCTCTCCCTTCAAGTCCAGGTGCAGGGCAAAATGGTCGCCTTGAGGCGAGCGGACGCCCATGCTATCCAACCGGAGAACCTTCATGTGATAGCATGCCTGTGCGAAATCGTGGAAGGCTTGCCACATAAACGCTTCCGGGATTCGGTCACTGCGTCCATCAAACGCATCAGCAGATTTCTTTCCACCTTGTGAAATGTCTCTTTTCTTTGGAGCAGGTCGCCTTACTCATAATCCCTTCGTTTGTTACGCGCCCGGTATGTCTGTACCAGGTCATGCAAGGTCCCATATCGGTAGTATTCGAGGTACAGTCTCCATTTGGGGCGGGCGCCATCGAAGAATCTCAGCTCGCGCAGTTGGGCGACATTGCGACACCCTTGCTTCATCAGTGCCTTCACCAGCACGGCTTCGGTGGGTACTGTGGGATTGCCATCCTCGTCAACCTCACGCTTGTCAAGCTCAGATTGCTTGATAGCAACGTCCTAAGTGGTAGTGTTGGTAAGCATGACTCCTTCCCCAACAACAAGTTCGCCGGTTTTACTTACATCAACTGCCCTTCCATGTTTGTCAAACTTGGTCCATTTCCCGACCATACCAAAAGCCCCTTGGCCTAGGATGTCTGTACACTAAACGATCAAACATCAGGTATTAGCAGCAGGTCCCAAGAAGACTGTCTCCTGTCACATGGTGATCAGGCCGTACCTCCCACATATAATCGTCCTCACGGTCGAACTCGAGATACGACCTCGACAAGGCAAATGCTTCCACCCGACCATCATACCACCCTATTTCCTGCCTCCAACGGCGCACCCGCCTTCGTGTCTTCTCGTTGTCGTCTGTCCATTTCGCTCGGTCGTAGGGTGAGTTGTACGTCTTTGCAATGCGGATATTGGCACCTGGGAGGTCTCTAACCTTCATAGTGGCAAAAACGTCTAACAATCAGGGCACAATACCGTATCTGGGGGGAGGTTTAGCAACCGAGGAAGGAAAAAAAAAAGAGTCGAAGCATGGTCGGCAATGTGCAAAGGTTGGACTACAATGAAATCATGTAAGTTGCGGGCACAAAGCAGACCGCTCGCGCAGAGATCATCTCCAAAGCATCAGCAGCCATTGTACAGGCTCGGGAAGGCTGTCTTTCTCTCGAACACAAAGACATCTCAAGGCCGAATCCGGCACTCTCGAGGATTCACTTCGGCCCCTTGAACCCGTCGATAATGTGACAAAGAGAGGCCTTCATTGTCCAGAAATACTTCGGCCCAGGCCCCGGACAACCAGTAGGTTGGTGAAAGCGGATAGTAGTCTGCTGGGGAAAATGGCAATTTTGCAGAATGTGCGCAGAAAGCCTCTTGATAACAACTGGGGGATGAGGGAGTTGGTTGGGAGGAGATGGGAGGTGGATGTTCTCACTTCAAATTTGCACGGGCCACGCGCATCCTTGACGCAAACAAACTCGGTCTCAAGGCCTCGCGAGGCTGCAATTTCAAGCAGAGGCCACCTGATCAAGCGCCAATCTCGTCGAGACATCTGTGCATGTCGTTACGACTTCCAAGTCCAATCTGTCAGCCCAGTTGACCATGCGGATACATTGACGAGGGACGAGGCATCCTTGAGATCTCTACCCCTGAGACAAGATGAAGCTGAACCAACCCATATCGTCTCTGACACAATGGAGCATGTTATGGTAACGGAAAGAACAAGGAAAACAAGAGCGAGGTACCGTCAACTTCATTGGAATAGAGAGACCAAGGACATCAGATTCGCCAACTTTCTGAACCTCATGGACAGCCATTCCCCTTCATCATCTCGTGTACCATACTCCTCCACGCCCCTTTATGGCCGCATTGGAACAAACAATAGATTTTTACCGCAATATTACTAAATTTTGGGTCGTCCGATAAGGCTGGGATTCGACTTGGTCTCCCAACTATGTGCCATTCTTGGCTGGACTGTCTTGTGCTCTGCTGATGCTTCAAGTATAAATCATGACCACCGCTAAAATGCAAAGCAGAAGTTATAATCAAAGTGAGTGAAATGCTGTCGCTGAATCGTCAGGGCACACGTGCAGAGGGGGCCTCATTCATGCCCCTTGAGAGTCCACCAAGCTTTTCCACTGCCATCAAGGAGCTTGGAGCTTTGCGAGAAGGGCGTCAAGGTCCGTCCAATTCGACTGCGTCATTGCAAACTTACGGTGCTTGCGGGACACAATATGCTGTTTTCCAGTCAGTCTTTGGTCCTAAGATGGGGTTTCAGTCACCGACCTCGTCAAAGTCTTCATATTTGTCACGGCAATTCTCGCAGTATCCTGGCTTGGGGTCTCTCTTAATAGCCTTCTTCTTCCTCGATGTATGCGTGGCGCGTTCAGCCGCAATGTCATCGGCGTGAGGGTCTGTTTCTTCTTGGATCCCGCCCAATTTCTCCTGTGCTTTGCTCTTGGCTGCCCTTTGCGGAGCGGGACCCCGAGCGGTCTTCAGAACTCCGGCAAGGTCATTCATGCGGTGAGACGACGGGATAGACCCCACAGAGAGGCTTCCGGTATGGGTACGCTCGAGGACCTGACGCTGCAACTGATGATGTACCTCTTTGCTGGTGCCGGCCTTGACTCCAGTGGCAGCCGTCGAAGAAATCACCTGGGACTGGATTGCCGACGTGAGGTTGGATCTTTGGATACCGGATGCCGCCGGCTCTCGAGCCATGTGTAGCTGCGGCGGGCGGACAAATTCGAGGTCGCCTCGTTTCGGCATGGGAGGGAATGACGGTTGACGCTCCGTGACAACCGAGTGGCTCTTGGATTCCTTCTTGTCTAGGTCGATAGATGCATTTGCACCATTGTTGACTGACTGCAAGGCCTTCCTGGGGCTAGCACGGCGCGGAGAATCGTGGTCTGCGGTGGCCACAGTCACATGGGATCGGGTGCGAGGAACATGTTGTTCACGCCGTTGCTGGTGCTGGCGTTGTTGTTCCTGCTGCAAGGCAAGCTTCTGAGCTCTTCTCTGCTCCTGCTCAATATCCTTCTTCATGGCAGGGTCCTCGACGAAGGGACATTTTCCAATACTGGCGGATCGGAATTGGGGCCATTCACCGTCAGCCCGCCGTGCCACCTTCGGATACTCTCTGACTAAGGTTGGACGGTATTTCTCATCCATGTCATGGACATAGATGAAGGGACCTTTGAACGCGACCAAAGACATGAATGGAAGCTCCCTCTCCGAAGCGACGCCCAGTTTCTCATTTCTCAAGACTTCCCTCAAGTCTTCACGTTGATGTCGCGTGGTATGTGCTGACGCCCTAGTATGATGGCCATGATTTCCAGCGTCATCGAGGACAGAGTTGAGGACTCTTTGCAGCTTGTCAATGGAATAGATTTTCATACCCATTTCTCTCCCCCTAACGAGGATGTCCATTGGGTTGACGGCACTGCGCGTCGCATTGGAGCCGGCGGGCCCGCGAGGGTTCTTTTCAAGCAAGGACGGATTGATGGTCTGAGGCTGCTCTTCCGTGGGTGAGGGTTCCGCAGAGTCATCTCCTCCCGAAGTGTTCCTCCCCTGGTCCGGTGGAATATGGCGAGCTGTTACTATGTGTGTGACTGCTTTTGAAAAGAACTTTTCCTCTTTCTACACCAATGTCAGCAGGATGCACGGCCTCAGGTGCCCGTGTCGAGAACATACCGCCCCAAGAGCTGTTATGTGTCGGAGGAAGCGTGACTTGACTTCCTCCGGAAACCCATCAAAATAGAACCTGAAGGTGGGAAACAATTTTCGATAGTGTCGTTGCCATGCTTTGAGTCCCGAGTCTTCTTTGGAAAGGACATCGACATTCTTGGTCACGCGTAGGCCTGCAGTCCGATCTTTGTCTCTGGCAGCCACCAGCCTCCTCTGGAAAGCAGTCGACGCAGACTCTCCATGGCTTCTTTCGAAGACGCGACCCTCTGGCAAGGGCGGATGGGATTGTTTTTGAGGGGTAGCTGGGTTAAACACCTCTCGACCGGCCCTGTCGATGGCCAGGCGTTTGTGAGGAGGTTCATTCTCCTGCTGAGACACATTGGCTAAGCTTCTGGGCCGCTTAGAGCTGCTGTTGGTGAGCGGACGGTGAGGAGAGTTGGTAGCATTGGCAATGCTGGCCAGCGGAACTCGACGAGAGGAAGTCGCCATGTTGGAGAGAGGATCGTGGGGCGAGGGCGGTACGAATACAGCGGCGGCCATTCATAAGGATAGAGGGTGGTTGTCTTTGCGGGCTGGAGGGTGGCCGGCAAGAGAGGTAGGTGGTTGAAGGATGGCAGGGTGGTAGTAGGATGGCGGGAGGGGTATCTGGGTGTGTGTGTGTGGTATTGGACCACGCGACAGACGCGCCTGGTGTTTTGTCTCCAACTCCAACAATGGGATTAAAAGGTGCACATAACAGAGGCTCGATAAAGGATATGTGCAGCACAAGCAACAATGCTAAAGACACTGCAAAAGGAAGCAGAGACACACTGGGCAAAGGTGTGTGAGTGAGTGAGAGCGACTGTGTGTGTGTGTGATTGTTCAAGTGTTGACATTGGACGGTTCTGGAGAGCAGCACGCAAGAGAGAATTGGAGCTGGTCTGGGTTCCTGGGCGCTGGGAGCTGTTGGAGCTGGGAGCTTGTGTTGGTGGCTGCGGTGGGTCCCCCAGCTGCACTGGCTCGTCTTCTGTGCCGGGCAACAACCGACTCTCACCACCTGCGACCTACAACCACAACAATCACAACAGTGGATTCTTGGTCCGCAGTTGAATTATCTATTGGGTAATATCCTGTCCTGTGTATGGCCTGCTGCCAGGGAGCATCTTGAGTCTTGTAGCATTACATGTTGGCTAGTCATACAATTGCGCCTCCGACTGCCTGTCGCCGGTTGTTCCTCCAATTCCCAATCTTGTCAGCTTCAGATCGCGTTGTAATGGTCAATTTGAGGCTGACTTGTCCTGTCCTATATAGATTCCCGTCATACCGTGACCTGCTTGAGAATCGCTGTGGTGGTTCTTGCTGTCCAATGGTATCCTTAGCAGGCCGAGACTGCTTCTTGAATCTTGACACAGAGCGAGAGACACTTTAGAGCGGGCCCATGCCGGTATGGCGTCGTGCCGCCCCGTCCTCGATCTGCCAGATTTTGTGCTGTTGTCGTAGAAAAGCGCTTGGCGCATCTAGGCCTTGCAGGTCCGGGGGTTGAGTCGACTCAAATCCGGGTCGGATTCGACCTTGTCAAGTCTGAGGTGAGAAGGTGTTTGGTTGCCGCCGCGATGTGTGGCGGTTCAGCTGATAACATGTCTTGCTCCAACTTTGCCTAATACGCCCGCCTCTTTTGGTTTCGGGCTTCGATCTCTTCCTTTCTTCCTGCTCAAGAACCCTAGCATACTGCCGCTACTTTTCTCAATTTTACCACCGTCACCCACCATGTCTTGATGATGCGGGGCAGTCTGGTCCGCCAGATTCGTCCAGCTTCCCGACTCATCCAACACCATTTGAACTCCACCGCCTTTGCTTGTCTGCCGCTGGGCGGGCATCGGTCGTTGTGGGGGGATCGGTCTGCTGAAGGATTTCGAAGAAGATGCGGGTCGACCAGTTGGTGCAGGGGGCCCAGGCGGTCCAGGTGGCAACGATTGTGACGCTGCCGCTTTCAACTCGTCTAACGGTGGAAAGTTTTCTTCCGCCCGCGGAGGCGTCGTGACCGCGGTGGGCGAGATCGGTGGTGATCCGTCTGGCGACGTGGGGACAGAATGTGATTCTGGTTGCGCCATGTCTAATTCAACATGTTCTTCCGGTACAACTCCAGCAACCGCTGCCGCAGCACTCCTGCGATATCTGTTAGCATCGTGTTCAACTGCGGTCGTAAGAAGCCCGGCCCTTACACATCATAACTAGCCAGGGTATAGTCAAAAGGCTCAAACATGGTCTCGATCATGCGGTGGAGCTCATCTTCCCGAATTTCCTTGCTCGTGGCATCGTTGCGCAATTCCGCCCGCGGCTTCTGTTTCCTCGCTCGAGCCTCCAAGGGGGCCTCTTCCAGCAGTAATTCTTCCAGGTCGTAGGTGGCATCAAAGTTGGTCTTTTCACTCGAGGGAATAAACACCGGAGGGATTTGTTTTCGTTCTAGCGCTTCAAAGTTGATGCAAGTGAAGAAGGGATGTGAGGTGAAGGTGTCGAAACCAGTGGCCCCGATCCGTTTTCGTCGGTCCTTCTCGATCAGAGCTGTCATGGCATGAAGGCATGGCATGGACACCGGGGGTTTCGTAACAAAATATCGCGGGTTGGCCGCACAGATAGAGTCGACCAATTCTTCATGAGTCCGTCCTTCGAACGGCCTCTTTCCATAGACACATTCGTACATCGTCACACCCAATGACCACCAATCCACTTCACTGTAGTATCCCGAGCCTCTGAACACTTCGGGTGCGAGATAGGCCAAGGTGCCTGATTTGCTCGTCAGAGGCTTGCCAGGCTTAAAGTCGGAGGCGACGTTGAAGTCTGCCAGATGAACATGACCTTCCGAGTCCAGAAGCACATTATCCGGTTTGAGGTCGCGGTGCACAATGCCTTGGCTATGGATGTAGCGGAGAGCACAAGCCAGCTCGGACATCCAAAAGCGAATCGTGTCCTCGGTGAAGGCCTTCCGTTGGATGTGGAAGCGAAGATCGCCACCATTCATCAGGTCGACCACAAGATACAGATACTCGACATCTTGGAAACTGTAGCGGAGATTGCACAAGAACGGGTGGTTTAGATGCTCCAGCATCCGCCGTTCTCTAATAATATTGCGAACGCTTTCGGAGCGAACCACTGCGACATAGTCAGAGATAGCCCCATCGTTTGCTTGGTTGACTCATGGCTAAGAACGGACCTTCATCCTTGCGGATGTATTTGAGAGCAAATGTCAAGCCTGAGTCTTTGCGTTCTACAATGCGAACCTTGCCGAAGGCACCTTTGCCTACGACCCTGAGTAACCGAAAATGGTTGAGGTTGACTGGCCGAAGGGTGAGCACAAGAACATTTTTTCTGCCAGAGGGACGCCAAAGCGTCAAGACCCTCACCTTCATCGGTCAAGACCACAGGCTTGCCCTGAGAGTTCCCCATTGACCAGTCGAAGCAAATCGATAACAGAACAAAATCCTCCACTTAAAGCAGACCTGACACGGCAGGAAGTAACATAGGGGTTGCTACACAGGCGGTAGAATTAATCGGGGCGGTTTTGAAAGCAGGACCACCGTGGTTGCCAATAGTGAACTCGTCGGTGTTTGAGGTGACGGGGTGCGTCGGATATGCGCTGGGATGGCGGTGAAGATGTGGTGGATGGAGTTGAGCGCTTGATGATCAGGCTGTTGTTGGACCAATTCTGAGGTTTATCCAAGCCACATGACAGTTCAATTAGGATATACCAGAACCTGTCCAGCTAGACAACCGAGGTTGGGAGACCAAGAGATGGAGCGTCGGTAAGTAGGTTGGCAAAAGATATCGCGGAGGCGCCAGCCAGCGTCCAGATCTAGAATCAAAGATATTGGTGCGAGAGAAGACGCTCAGAAAATGCAGCTGTCCGAAGGATATTCCACGGGGGCAAAAGCCGCAAGCGCAGGACGACGGCGAAAAAGAACGGCAAGGCGACAAAACCTGACGGGAAAAAGAGACTTTGGAGGTGTGGTTGTCGAGATGCTGAAGAAACAGAACAGAAAGGCCCGGGGAAGCCTGGAGCGGGCCAGAAAGAGGAGGGGGTACGACTAAAAGGCTGGCACAGTTGGGATTGGGATAACCATGAATCATTCGGAGCTGAGGGCTTTGAGGGCGTGAAGACGGCGGTCAGGGTCCTAATACCAGAAAGTGCAATAGCCGAAGCATCAAGTGCGCCTTCTAACGTCGTTTAGTCTGGTAAGGCGGAGGCCAACCTTTTGACAGGGGACCGGGGGCGATGCGGTGCTTGGTGCTACTCCAGTTGCAGAAGTTAGACTGGCAATCGGATCTGCAAAGGGAAACGTGAGAAGGGGTGGTAGCGTCTGTGCGGCGAACGACAATGAATTTGCCAACATGCGGCGGCCGGAGGTTACGTTACGATGGAGGCGTTTTGGGCGTGGAGGATGATGACCACCGACCAGGGGGGGCGGTGGAGGAGGGTGGAGGAGGGAGATCCCAAGAGGATACGCAACAGAAGGAAGGAAAAAAGAACACGAGACGAAATGATGGATGAGTGAAGAATTGTGGCCTGGTGGATTTTTCTCGAAGGCGGCCCCATACGAGGAAAAGAAGCAGAAGAAAGGAAACGAGACGAGACGAGATGAGATGAGGAGGAGGCCCGTCGTTCACCCATCCACCCTCACTCACTCACCATCCGTCCATCCATCCATCCATCCTCCACAACCACCACTACCACCACCACCACCACCACCACAGCCACGGCCCATCAGCCTGCATCACCATCACCCAGTGGCCACTTCGAGAAGCACATGGCAAAGTCAAAGCCAAAGTCAAAGCAAGACCCCGACAAACCGAAACTGCTGCATTTGCCAATTGGAAAACTTGGGACACTACTCATCTCCCGACGGGCGGGGCGTCTTCTCTTTTCCTCAACCTTGGACCTTTTCTTTTACGCACTCGTTCGGCAATAAATGGGGATGGCAAACGTCTACAGCTCCCCTAAAGAGCGAGAGAGTGAAAAAGAACACTCCATGTCTCCCTGATCCTGCCCAAGATTGGCTCAATCACCGTCCGCCATCCCCCATGGCCCATCGAGCGCCGTCCCATCCTCTAACTGCGCACTTGGCCCGTAACGAGCTAGGCGCAGTCGATGCAAGCTGCGACCATCGCTGACCACGTTTCATCTTCCGGGGCCTTACCCCTTTCTCTGGGGGTTTTGCTCGACTATAGCTATCGACCGCTAGGCTGCTATCGAGTCGCCGGCGACTGGCCTGACTGCTCACATCGACTGCACAAGGTATCCAACACCAGAGAGAGCTTTTTGACCTTCGGCGTTGGAGCCTCGCACCCTTTTAACCTCCCGTGCCGCCGTCTTGTCCACATCCGAGGCAAACCGAGGAATTGGGTTTTTTCCAGAAACAAAAGAAAAAGAGCCACGAGGGCGACATGCAAGAGGCGGGCCCCCTTCTGACTGGCGCACCCCTTGTGCCGGGCTGCTGCAACTGGCGGCCTGGTCTCAAAAGGTGGCTGCCACGTTGCTGCTGCAGCTGACCCTGGCTGTGAAACAACTGCTTGCGTCTGCATTGGTTCGGACAAAAGTCCAACCCAGTAAACTTTTCCCTAGCACCCATGTCAGCCCTCACCAGAGACACCACTGCCTTGGTCGTCCGAAGCCCACCGACACTACCACCATTTCCAATCTAGGCGACCCTTTGGAAGCTCCACGGGAGACGCAGCGCACGTCGTGCCAATCTGTTGGCTCGACGGACTCGAATACTTGTTCATTCTGTACGACGTACGTCGCACGTCGCCCGCTGCATATGTACACCGTCCAGGAAAAGTACCACGCGTTTGGCCTCTTTGAGTAAGACGATTAGTTCGATCTAGACCGAGCCAGCGACCTTTGCACCACAGTCTGCAAATTGACCTCTCGCCGGGTCCAAGTTATTCCTGCCGACCACCAGAGTATCTCCCCGAGGCGACGAGTATTGACATACATATCCTCGGCGTGTACACTATGGAGTTCATTTTGTACTCCGTGTCCTTCCCTCCCTTGTCTCCACGCCATGTTGACTCCTTCTGTTCTTTCGCAGCCAATCTTCGAAGACCCAGCATTGGACTTACGTGTACCTACAGTCCCCTAACCTCGGACAGGCATCTCCCGGGCGGAGAGCACCTGCACGTCAAGCACGCAAGCGGAGCCGGTCGAATCGCAACAGCATGCAGGCCTGAATCTCTTCCGGTCATCGCCATTTGGGAAACTCATCTGTGTTCTTCCGGACCTCCCGCAGGGACTTGCATTGTCCGCTCAGAAGGTTCCCCCTTGCGAGGATCCCTTCGCGTGATGGACCCATGCATGGGCTCGGCTTACCTAAATGCCCATCCAGGACTAACTACCAGGGACTCGTTAAAGCTCAAGCTCGCAAATCATGGCACCGCAGAAACCCTTTTTCCAAAAAGTGAAGCAAAAAGAGCGCCTCTCCTGAAATGCCAGCCTCGCAAAACTCATCGTCAAGTTCATCCGTCTCTTGCGATAACTTCACTCTCCCGTGTCCGTCTTGATAGCTGAACTGAAAAGACACAAACGATGTGAAAGTTCCATATTCCGTTCACAAACGAGGGCAAACATCCAGGACGCACCTTCGTCCCAGGCTCCTCCCAGCCGCAGTCTTTCCCAGCTTGTAGGACCATTGAATGCCACCACCACTCGCGTGCCGAGAGACCAGACCGGGATCCTTGACACCGCCACTCTGTTCTTCTTCGGCCTGGATCAAAACAGAAAACCCATCCCCGAGATTCGCGGAGATGATGCACGGTACGTACTGGTGCCCACATGGGCCAGCCGTGTAGGTGGCTCACGAGGAGGTCGCTGGCGCTGCGAAGAGCAGAGACACGAACCGAAATAGGGAATAATAGGGGGGCACACAGGCACTTGTACGAAGAAGAAGTCTGTGCAGCTGTCCCGCTCAACGGCAGGCCTTTTGTATATCAAGGTCAGAGAACAGGGTACCCTAAGTATGTATGGGGTGTTTCTTTCCCTGTATCTCTCTTACCCTCGCTGAGAGGAGGAACTTGCTTCTTTGATATCAGCCTGGGTCTATTGAATCCATACATCCTCAATTCTCATGCTCATCGTCGTGGTGTCCTGGTCTGAAGACACTCAACCCTGACGCCTGAAAGAAGGGCAATGTCTAACATGCCGCGTTGATCGATAGTTCCTTAGAGCCACATGGTCATGACCCTTGACACCCTGTATCCAATACATCACATCGTGGAGGTCCTTGGTTAGTCCAACACTCTCACCACCTCCGGCCGTACACTTCATGCTCCTTCCACGTCTTCTTCTTGCCGTCGCTCAGACGCATTTTGTCGCGTCGATCGCCGGCGCTGCCATCCATCCCGCCTGTAGGTCCAGATCCACCCCCAGCTTGTGGCGGATTGGATGGTGAAGACATGTCTCGACTCGCGTCCAGTAATCCCCTCGACCTCCCTTTGCCCATGCCAACCTCTTCCACGTCGACGGGATGTTCCGACTCCGCCTCCCGACCAAACAATTTCAACATATCCTGCATGTTCAGCCTCATTGCGCCCTTCTTGCCCTGCCCTTCGATGGTCGCCTTGGCGAGTTCGCGCTTCTTCTCCTGCAACTCCAGGATCCGCTCCTCCACCGTGCCTTTGATGGTGATTTTGTACACTTTGACGTCTTGGGTCTGATTCAGGCGATGCACCCGATCTATTGCCTGTTCTTCCACAAAGGGGTTCCAGAACGGCTCGAGGATCACCACCCTCGACGCGGCGGTCAAATTTAACCCCAAGCTTCCCGCACGGAGGGAACAGAGGAGGACACGTGTGGAGGGGTCGGTGCGAAGGGCGTTGAGAGAGGCCTCGCGCGCGTCATTGCGCATTTTGCCGTCGTACCGGGCGTAGTGGATGCGGTGGGAGCGGAGAAATGGCTCGATCAGGTCAAGCATGGACGTGAAGAAGGAGAAAACTATGTATTTGTGAGTGTGGGAGTCTTCGCGGAGGATGGAGAGGAGGTTGCGGATCTTGGTGGATTGGAGCAGCGCGGGTTGTGAACTGCTAGAGTCGTCGGATGAGGAGTATTCGTCGTCCTCGTCTCCTTCGCCATCAACGGAAGAGGAGTATTCTTCGTCGTCTTCGTGCTTCTCGTCTCCATCCTCCTCGTCATCACTGTCCTCAACAACGCGCCTTACTTGTTTGCGTTGAGTTCTGATTGCCTTCTGCTCTTGCTTCCGTCTCTTCTCCTTCTTCGTCTTCTTGATCTCCGTGACATACTCCGTCTGCTTATCCAAATCTTCTTGGCATTCAGCACATCGAATGGCACCTCTGGCAGCTTCTCTCGATGTCAACTCGATCTGACACATATCGCACCTCTTGGTCTCCACACTAAGGCCACCTAGCATGTTCGCAATGCTGTCCATGTCATCTTCCACACTAGCCTTTCTGCGGCTCGGTGTCTGCATGCCACTTGACGCATCAGTCTCGGTGCTCAAGTCACTTCCAGTGAGTTTTGGGTGGTTACACGCTTGTCGAAGTCGCATGAGCAGGACCAATGCCGACGCGTAGCTCATCTTGTTCCCAGCCATCATCATCTCCAAACTTCGATCTGTTCTCGACTCCAAGCGTTTATAGAACTCTCGCTCTTGGTCTGTAAAGTCGGCTTCAACGTTCTGAACAGTTCGTCCCACGATCTTGAACCCAGGACCTTTGCTTCCTTCTCTTGCCTCTCCTTTACCACCTTCATTGGAGTGCTCTTGTTTGAGAATATCCTTGGTTCTTCGCTTCATGAAGCTCTTCAGGATGAGTCTCAATCTCTTAACTGCAAGACCTCCTTTTCCATTGTTCATGGGCTTGGTGATATTCTCGCGCCATTCATTCAGGTCGCAATAAGGCCGGATTCGGAGAAAGTGGATGAGGCTTTGAAGCTCGTCGAGACCGTTCTGCATCGGGGTTCCAGTCAAACACCAGCGGTATGCAGCATCAAGAGCACAAGCAGCCTTGGAAGATTTTGCGTTTCGGTTCTTGATCGAGTGCGCCTCATCTAGGATGATCCTATACCAATGAACCCCGAAGCACCCAACTTTGAGGGACTCTGAGCATCCAGCATGTTCCGATGACAGTGTCTGGTAAGTTGTGATGACGATATCGTACTTCTTTAAATCCTTGTAGCTTTTGGTTCTCTGGGGGCCATGATGAACACAGATTTTGAGCGCGTGGTCTTCGTCGATGCGATCCTTGAGTTCTCCTTCCCACTGTCTGATCAAGGCCAACGGGGCGACGACAAGTGTGGCTTTTGTGACACTCTCAGGCAGCCTTCGCTTGCTCTTCTCGTTCTCTTCTCCACTGGGTTTTGGGTTGCTAAGCATGAGAGCGATTGATTGTATCGTCTTTCCCAGACCCATATCGTCGGCGAGAATACCCCCGTACGTTCTATTCTTGCCGATTTCCTTGCCGACCATCCAATCGACCCCGTCAATTTGATGCGGTAAGAGCTTGACTTTCAATCCGGGCACGGCGCCATCGTCTTCTTGTTCTTCGGCCTCCTCTTGAGCCGATTCACTCTTGTCTTCACTGTTGACTGACATACCTTTGACCATTTCAGCCAGATCGCCAACTTTCTTGTCAAGCTCCTTGTTTCTCCTCCTCGTTCTTGGTCTGTCCTCTTCGTCCTCGAATGCACCTTCAAGTAAAGCCTTGATGCTTTCACTGGCCTGTGTAGAGTTCATGTACGTGTACGGGTCGGCGGTTTCGTACCGCTCTGCTCGGAAGAAAGCGGGGTTCGAAGGAGGAGGTGGACGACTCAGAATGGGTTTGTCCTGAGTCAAATCTATCGCATTTGGTCGGAAGTATGGATTTGGAGGTTGGTGAGATGAGAAGGTGGGTGGAACAACGGCGGTCGGCTTCCACGTAGGAAAGTTCGCAGGCTTGGGGATTTCATAGAAATCGTCTTCTTGATAAGGTGGTCGAGAAGAACTGGGTTTAGGAGGCTGTCCGGGGTTCGTTCCATGGTCTTTGAGTGCTTGCAGAGGATTTGCGACAACATGAGGTTTGTGCAGCTCTGGTCTTTGCACGGGTCTCTTCGCCGAGACAAACAGGTTCGAATATTTGTCTTGTTGTTGACTCCCGCTCACTTGGCGTGGAGCTGATGTATTCGCACTCATGCCTGGTCGCATGAGCGGCTGTGTTCTTGCATATGGCTGTGGCGATGCCCCGGGCATTGATGGCCTCCCGAACTGAGGCTGCTCTGGCAAGCCATTCTGGAGATCTGGATACAGAGGCTGCGAAGCGGGAGGTTTATCGGTGGGAACTATCTTGTCCTTGTTCTGGGAGTCTGGGAGAGGTTGCGAGTTGCCCATAGCTGGGGCAAGCGGGTTGCGAGGGGCCTGTTGTTCTCGCACCATTTCGACGCTGATAGGAAGACGGAACGTGAAATCGAAGAATTGTGGCGTCCGTCCTAATACAGATTCCGGCGTGACATGGGAATGATTCCCTCTGGAAACAAATTTTGGGATATATACTCGCGACGCAGGTCTTGGGATGGTGGCTTGAGTGCGAGGGATGCGCGGTGGTGATGAGGCCGCAGGCAGTGGCAGGCAGACGTTGTCCGGGCAACCAAAGCGACCGTACTGGGGTGGAATCTAGAGCATTCAATATTAAATCGACCCTGCCACTCGACGGAGACCTGCGGTATTCAAGTGCTTTGATGTTATCCGGTCTTCGCTGGCGTGTTGAGTGTGGTACTCCGTTGGACCAGTTGATCAACACTGCGGCGGCACAGGTTTATCTATTTATTCTCCTTGGGAGTCGTTCGACAGCTATGACAAAATGAGTCCTTTGTTGATGTTGAGGGTCTGCCAAACACGATGGCTGCAACAACATAAAGAGGTCTTGTTCATCATGCGGGAGTTCAGGTTCAGCTCATCTAGGGGAGGCCAGTCTTGTTGTGCGTGCTGTTGACATCATATGCGAGGCTGCCAACGCTGGTTTCTGGGGTAACTTTAAGCCTCACCCGCCAAGAATCTAGAGCGGCTCTCCATGTGTTACGTGTCTCACTAGCTTGTTCTCTTGAGCCTTCACGATTCTCAATCGATGATCTCAGATTTGTACGAGTGAGCTCTGGTAAAAATGGGGCGATATACCCCTCAAAACGCCCCTCGAACCTATGTAGGATCCCGAAAAGTCCCCATCGAACTCACGGATTCAAGCTGTGCACATTCCCTGTATGTGGCGGTTTCCGTACCAGCCTGATCTTGCCCAGACAATTGAATTTGTTCCCGGCGCTCTCCAAGTTGCTCTGGCTTGTTTGCTCCGTCCTCCTGGCCTTCTCCATCTGTTTGTGGTGAGTGGCCAGCAACGCCCTCTGCTGTGAGGTCGGTAAATGCGCAAGACTTCTCCGGTCCCCTGCACGAAGCTGCGCGAGCTGGTTGTTGAGCGTGACTTCTTGCTTCAGCGCTCTCGTACTCAGTTCACCCCGAGAATCGGGCGGTGTCTCTGCAGCATTTGAGCTTGACCCAGCATCGGTGTGTGATTGCGGAGTTGGAGGCGGTGGTATTTGGTCGAGCTGGGAAGCTGTGATGTTGGGCCCGTGTCTGTCTGAACGCCTGGGTGGTCGTGGTTTCCTCAATCTGGTTTGCGGTGGAAAATGGTTGTCGCCCGAGAACCCCGTGGCGTGGAGATGTCGGTGTAGCTCCTCTTTTGCATGCGACGAGGGGAAGTCAAATACGTCTCTGAGCTCGGCATCCTCGTCCGTCATGTCGTACTTGCAATGCCCCTTGGCCATCATGTGCTGCTGCACGGCCTCGCGAGTACTCCGCTGCGTTCCGCAGTAGAGGCACTCGTAACGCCCAGAAATGATGAGATGGAAGTAGGCGAGGAGAGTCCCGACATCTGCCAATAGGTGCGCGGGATCTACATACAAGCCATGGACTTTGAGCATGTGGACCAGATTCTGGTCCAAGTCCGGGCTCGTCTGGTTGCAGAATAAACATTGCGACTCGTCGAATTCGTCGTCGTCGTCGTCGTCGAAAATGTGACTGCCATCAGACTCGCATTCGGTGCTGGGAGACGATGGATTGGACACATCGTCTTCATGATTGATGTTAATGGCGGTCTGGTCTCGAACTGTTGCAGCAGCGGTCACGCTTTGACCCGATTCAGCATCCATAGTTATATCAATAGTGGTATCAGTGCCACAACCCAGTGGCATCAACGTCAGGACGGTTGTAGGGTTGAAGAAGACTCAGGTAATGCGAGCAAAGGGTTAGGTGTCGAGTAACGTTGGGAATTATGGGAATTCTAACCTGGCGATGTATGCAAATTGTGTCCATGGTGGTCGATTCCTACCGTTTATATTGTTTGCAAGTCTCTCCACAGAAGCATACGAGCACGGGGACGTTGTTGCATGGGCCAAGAAAAGGAGCATGACCATTGTTCACTGCCACGGGTCCAGACCCTTCTGATAATAGTGTCCTCCAATAGATTGTGCGAGTCATAACTCGTTTAGGCCTTGCTGCACATCTTCCAGTTTCCTAAAACGGCTGTCTCCATTCATTTGGCCGAGAATATTCAATCACGCCGCATAACCACTAACAAAGCGCAGGCAGATCTCCCGGCAAATACAAGGCCTCAAGGCCTCCGGAAGAAATGTAGCAGTCCCACAGAATAGACGCCATCGCGCAATCTAGCCAGTCGCTCAAGAGTGACGAGACGACCGCCAGATCAAATATAGCTAATATTGTTAATAAGGATAAGGATAGAATCAATGCCCTTTTCATTGATGGTGCCTTTGAGTCAATAGTGAATCTCTTCTCGGTACTATTTCTCGTCAGACGGTGCCACTTATCTTTCCCATTAGCTCGATATACACAGATTACCTGCGGCCATACGTGATCCTCTATACACAACCCCCGAGGTCTCAAGCGGCAGTAGAATCGTTAAGACTGTCATAAAGGGCATAAATCTCTAGAGGTCGATTAAGTGGGTGAATTGATCGTACGTTGTCGTTGACCACTCACGCTTTCAGATATCATCATTCTGTCCCGACTGGCCCGAGTGCATAGCATTGATTTTCTGTGTTTACCAAGCCTGCTTCATGCAAGTCCAAAGTCCCAATATCAATGCAAAGAAGCCTGGAACTCGCCCTGGGTATAGACCTTCATCATAAAAGAACCTAAAGACAACCATTAAACAGCAAAAAGAACGGACCAGTCATCCAGCAGCCGCTCTAATGACCCCCTCCCAGAATTTTTTGAGTCCCAGGACATGCGCCCGCGTCGGTTGGGAACAAGCACCGTTGGTGGCAGCTCTTCGTTCTTCGTCCCTCTTGGCAAGCTCGACCTCCCTGCCCCATTTCGCCTGTGCTCTCCTCTTCTCTGCCCTGACTGGATCAAGACGACGGACTCCCTTGCACTCCAAGTCCACAGCGACCTTCCTTGCGGCAAACCTCCTTACCAAGCTCTTTACCGTAGTCTTTTCCGTAGCATCCATCTCATCTGCTTTCCTCTTCTGTGCTTGGATAGCGCGCCCTTCGACCCACGCGCGAAGCCCGTCCTTCAAGCTCTCTCTAATCACTTTGCGCCTCGTAGCCACGATGGCAGGGGAAACACTGCGCCGGGCGCACTCTTCAGGCATGATGTTGAGAGACACCAGACTGTTCACGCTCGGCCGGCGCTCTAGCTTGCGACATAGTCCATCCTTCAATTTGCTCCGCTGCACCGCCTGTTGTGACTGTATCAGGACTGGCGAAACCGGCGAGGAATAGCTGGTGCATGTAGATGGGAGGATCGACCTCTGTACCAAGTCATACGGACTTGGTCTGTGTTCGAGGTTATGACTTAGTCGTATGCGTATCAAGCTCTTGCTGATTTGCCGCGAGAGAACATTGGTCTTGCTCAGCCATATCCATGAGTTGGGAGGACTAATGGAAGACTTGGACGGCCGTCGGGCTAACAGGGTGGAGAGAGTGTGGGAGACATGGTGCAGTCGCTCGAGGTGAAGCAGGGGATCGCATGCGATTTCCCGCAAAGTGTGGCATGTGCGACTCACTTGGAGCAGGTCGGGGATTTCCAGGAAGAAGAGGATGCGGAGGAGGACTTCTGGAGGTAAACACTCGAGAGATAGCGACATGGTTGGGACAGCCTCTTAATCGGCCGGGAAATTGTCTTTTGAGGCGACAGGGTTGAAGCCGTTCTTAAGATCGAGGAATGCGACGAGGTGCCAGGCCCCTCTCGAGCTTGGTGTTTCAGGCTCGATTAACCTTGGGACAAGCGTGTAACATAGGACAGCTGGGGAAGGATTCTTAGCTCGCATGAATAGGTCGCGTGGCTGGAAAACACGTCACTGCGCCTTGGAAGCCACTGACGATGACGCAGGGGGCTGCACCGCAGGTGCACCCGCAACTCAGTCTGACGGCCCGATTTTGAGCAGAACCACGACGACTCGATATTTCACGGTATAGAACAGGCTGACGTCTAGTCGGTATCAATAAGGGGAATTGAGGGAAACGTGCACTATCCTTGCAAACCAACTGATCGCAGGCTTCCGGGGTTGCTGTTTCAGCGTAGGATGTGTGCTCTCTATCTGGTGCCTCGCGAACCCCCCGCAGCCTCACCGCCCGCTTGCAGTGCCTGCGCGCGATATGACATGGTGCAGCACAGACTCCGCAGCCCTAGCAGACTCCCGCTTTTACAACCAGTTAGAATATATCAAAGTCTTCAAGTGCAGCTCGTTCAACTCGAAATAAAAACAACCCAGCCCAGCACATGTCGCCGTTGTTCCTCGGTCACCCGGTCGCGCCGAATATACTCCAAATGGCCACAGAACTCCAGGTCCCCAGGACTCCAAATTCATACATCCTCCATGGTGCCGGCTGGCTCATCCTCCCCATCGCTGTTGAAATCTTCCACCTCGCTCAATTCTCCGTCCGTTTCGTGTTCGTCCTCGTCGTGGTCGTCGTGGATGTTCGTAGCATACTGAGCGATGTACTCTTCAAGGCAGTCAGTATTCTCCTGCTTCAATCCCGTGTTGCGGAGATTGAGCCTTACCTTTGACCCTGGCATCGTAGCTTCGAGGCTCCCGCATCAGTAGTGCAGCCGCTTCTCCGTTCAAAGGGTCGGTAGGATTGGGGTATCGCAGAAGCTGGGGTAAGAAGACTTCAAAGATATTGATCATATCAAACATGGGTGACCATGTCTGGTTGATGACGTCCAAGCACACCGATCCCGACCTACAAAGCCAGGTCAGCACTGCTTGCAACTGATTTCAGCATCAACTGTCACTAACCCTTCATCGATATTGGGGTGGAAGATCTTGTTAACAAAGCCGATGGAAGGTGACTTGTAAGGGTATTGGTCTGGCAATTCGACGTGGACTTTCCATTTGCCCTCAGCAAAGGGTGCTGTAGATATCATCATCTCGTCAGTGGCCCTGGATCCTGCAGCAACCCGTCCAACTGTGTGTTTTGACATGGGAGGTTCATGCTCTTACTTTCCGAAGGTCCTTTGAAGATGACATAGAATTCCTGCATGTTGTCGTTGACCAGTGTCACCTCATAATCGCTCATCATCAGTTTCATAACATCTGTCTCTATCCTCCGCTTGGGACTGCTCATTGTGCCTTGCCAACCAAAGATCTCGCTCAAACGCAGATTGTATTCACAAGAGGGAATATCAGGTGCTTGGACGACACGACGATAGGTTCGGAACCGCGTTAGGAGGACGATGAATCGCTTCTGTGCTTTGGTTTCCGAGGAAGAATGTCTATAAGATCCGGTGTGGCGGGATATAGAAGCGAGATCGGAAGGGAGAGGATCACGGGAGGATGACCGGATGTTCTATCGCGGATTGGACTCGGCTTCTCCTTTGTCCTCGTGAGGGGTGGGGGCTTCTCAACAGGTTGAGGTCAGGCGGAACAGGTAGTGAAGGTTTCGTTCGGAGAGTGAAGAAAAGAGGCGGAGACAGGCCACAGTGGAAAGCAGCAAACCTGGGGAGAGTGATGAGGAGGAAGCAGAGTATGGTGTGTCGATACGGCTCGAGGTCAGTTGCAGTTTGGTGAGGAGTGTTTCGCTGTGGTTGGAGATGGTTCGATGGCAAGGGCAATGGTGGGGGACGCTTGACTGATTTGTCCACGCCCAACTGGTTTAACCACCGGTTTACCGCTTAGACCGGCGTATGCAGCCTTCACCATGCGCTGGGTGAATTGTGACAAAGGAAACTCGTCGCACAGACTGCAGCCCACTTGGCCAGGCCGTCAGGCATTCCCACTGTTCGCTCCAAGGCCAATGGTCAGGGAGTCAGCTGGTCAGTAAACTATTGGGCAGATATCTACATACCTACGTGCCTAGGTGCTCGGTGCCTCGCTCCACGTGTTCTATCCAGGCCCAGCAAATAGAAACAGGAACATGTCACAGCGGCATGACAGCCTTACAGTCACTCTCATCAGGCTGCTGAGCTGCGTTCTAGGGTTGGCTGGATAGATACGATTGCCGACTGATGAGAAAGTCGCACGTTTCCGAGGCAAGGAAGGGCGGCACCCGGATGTACCCTCGTTCGGCCGTTTGGTGGTCATGGATGGCAAAAGGCAGATGTGCAGAAGTCGGCAGCCGAAGGGGTTGAGTGACGCCAGAAGGCCAGAATCACATTGCTCACCCAGCCAGCGCCCCAAGTCGCCCCAGAATGCCTTCCCTCCTCTAGGCTCTCTTGGTGTTAGGGCCTCCGGTTGCAGCCAACAAGAGCGCTTAGTGGGCTCACTAACCCCCAGAGTGGCCTCCCGCTCGGCCCTTCACTGTCAACACCGAGGCTCATCTTCACCTCCAGACCTTTTCTCAGATTTACGCATAAAGAATTCATCACGACGACAGTGAATAAAACCTCTTTTTTCACCGCCACCGCATTCTGTTCTGCAACATGACTCAGATCAATCTGAGACTCTCTTTTCTTCCTGTTCTTCTTCCTCCTTCGTGCCTACCCATCTCCGGGTTTGGGTGAACAACAATGGCGTCTATTACTCGCATCAACCGAATCGCGTCTCTCACACGACCCCTTCTCCGTGACACCTGTCGACCAGCTGTCACACAACAGCACCGACCATGGCGGCAAGTTCGCTGGAGCTCGCACGCCCCCTCGTCTCCGGCCATGCTGGCTAGAGGCCAGAAGCCCGTCACGATCCAAACCCTCCAGAAAATGTACGCAGAGGACCAGCCCATCACCATGTTGACTGCACACAATTTCCCCTCGGCTCTAATGGCGCAAGAAGCTGGAATGGACATGATCCTGGTTGGCGACTCGCTTGCCATGGTGTCCCTCGGCATGCAAGACACGTCCGAAGTCACGCTCGACGAGATGATCGTTTCCGCCCGCGCGGTTAGTCGAGCAGTAAACCGATCATTCACCGTCGGAGATCTCCCCATGGGTTCGTACGAACTCAGCCCGGAACAAGCACTTGCCAGCGCGATTCGAATGGTCAAAGAAGGCCGCATGCAGAGTGTCAAACTTGAAGGAGGAGCCGAGATGGCCCCTGCAATCAACAAGATCACAACCGCCGGCATCCCATTGTGCGCACATATCGGCCTCACCCCTCAACGCCAGCATGCTCTTGGAGGCTTTCGTGTCCAGGGCAATACACTGGACAAAGCAATGTCCCTACTGAATGACGCCAAAGCTGTGGAGGAGGCAGGAGCTTTCATGGTCGTGTTGGAATGTGTGCCGCCCGATATCGCCGAGGAAGTCACCAAGGCTCTCAGAATACCCACCATCGGCATTGGAGCAGGCAACAAAACAAGTGGTCAGGTTCTGGTGCAGATCGATATGCTTGGTGTTCGTCCGCCTGATAGTTTCATGCCGAAGTTCGTCAAAAAATATGGATCGATATGGGAAGCTGGGTTGGATGCCATTAAGCAGTACAAGAATGAGGTCAGCGATCGAAGCTATCCAGGTCCCTCGCATGTGTACAAGAGCGACGCAAAGGTCACGGAGGCGTTTAAGGTGGCCATTCAATCCGGAGAAGCGCAAAAGGCTTGATATCGTTGGCGTTGCTTTGACCTGGTCATGAGACATTTCCGGCGTTATTGATTCCGGCCTCGAGCAAGCGCACTTCCTTTGGTCAGAACAGGGCTGGGACTGGCCTAGGCTCATCCAAAAGCCGGCGTTGTGGAATAGCTAACGATCAATTGATCGTCAACCTTGAAACACTAGTTTTCGCAAACAAAGGACCGTGATTAGCATGATCTCCTCTAGCTCTTCCGTTTAGCAGATTCGATTGAACAACACCATAGATGTAGCGCACCAGCCTTGCCTCAACCAGACAACAGACGGGGGGCAGGAGTGCAAGCAGAGCCGTTGGGTCTGGCGAACGACGACGGAAAACAACTATTACACTGAGCGAAAGGGGAGCGGGTGCAAACGTACCCGGTACAAATTGCCCACTCCCTCGTCCAAACCCGGCGCGAAAACGCTGTTGACGTAGCAGAACAGCCCGTCGCCCTCTTTGACACCCACTTTCTTCCTCAGGAAGTTCAACACGACGCTGAACTTGGAGGAGGCGCTGATCTTGAAGACGCGCTGTTTGAGGATCGGGGCCGCACCAACGGGCTGGAAGCGGACGGAGACTGTGACGCCCACCAACCACATCCGGAGGCGGAGGTTAGAAGAGGACTTATGCGACAGACAGACAGACGCAAGCAGTGGTAAAGGAAAGAAAAGAGGGTTCGTGACTGAGACTGGGATGGGGCCCTTGGATGGGATGGATGAAAATACCTTTTCGATCGTCAATCTCTTCGACCTCCTTCAGCGCCTGGCTGGCGTCCTTGGGCAGGTTCGCCAACATGACTGAGGCGGTCATGCTCATGGGGAGATCGCCTCCAGGGCCGCTGTCGCCTTCCCCGTTACTGTTACTGCCGTCGTCGTTGTCATTGTCTGTTGCCTTTGTGGTGGGGCCGGTGTTGGTGTCAGGCCGCTTGCCGTGATCCTGCGGCACGACCCTCGACGATTGCGCAGAGGATGACATCGTGGGCGCGTACGTGGAACGTGGAACGGAGTCAAGTCAAGAGATGGATAGAATGAAGGACCCCCGGTCTGTTTGTTGCCTCGTATTGCTGCTGGCCGGATGCAGTAGGGATGGTCAAATGAGTGTCTGCTTACTGGATGCAGAGCCTCGTTGACACTACGTGTGGTGAGTTCTACTGGGCTGCGGTGTGACGAGGCTGTCCAACCAGAAGCCAAAGAAAATCGCCCACGTGAAGACTGGACCTCGCATCTCGACCTTTCTTCACTCATCTTCGTTGTTGCGTGCACTTCCCGTCAATCAGGTTGTCAAGCTATCATCAGGCTGCTATCAAGCTGTTCGTCTCAAACTACCTTCCTCAAGCCCCTAGTAGCAGCTCCGCTCCTGAAGCACCGATGCGTCCCTCTTTTCGCAGCCTTGACATGGCTCGATCGAATCCAACTTGGAACTGTCCCCCCAAGGACGTCAGAAGAACCCGAACAATTCACCGCCACACGATGTTTCAAAGTCTGCCGACGATGGTGATTCCTCCTCCAATGACATCAGCTCCCAGTTTTCGCAGCATATGCCAGGCTTGTTGGTAGCCTCACACGGACAGTCGGTTCAGCGTTGACGACATTTCACTTCACCAGCTCTTCCCGGTTGCTTCACGCACAGTCACCGGACATATCGGTCTCTTCCGGCGCTCCGACTTCAGCCTCCACTAAGCGATCAGGAAGCTTGCCAAGTTCGCGGATCTTCAGCAGCCATTTCTTCATCAACTCTCTCTCCACTGTATGACTTCCCTCACGGTACCCAAGCTGCTCCATCATTTCCTGCTCAACTTGCTCTCTCATCAAGCCCCGAAATGCCAGCATTTGGGGTCGACGCCCGATACCGTAGGCAGGTTCGACAGGATTCTGGCCTCCATGCTGGCATCTCCACTTAGAGAGTGCCTGGCGCTCCGCTGCGTTCTCTCTTAACTCTTGATCTTGGGTGGCCTCATCCCCGGAAATACTCATGAAACCAGCTGCTTGCCGAAGGATACTTGGACTCCAGTTTAAACGGTCTCCCTGTTGAAGCAAGTACTCAAGCAAATCATCGACTTCGCCGGTTCCGTCCTCGCCCGTCGCGAGCTCGGCAATGAAGAGCTGCACCAACTTGTCAGTACCAGCCACAACGTCAGCCTTGGGAATCGAGTTCGGCTTGGGTTTTTTGATGTCAAGATACACCTGCCGCGCAATTGCCGCACTCGACACTCCATGAAGCGCGAGCCATAAGATTCTCTCGCACTGCTGCTTGTTGAAGACATCATGGGCTCTCTGAGTAATGAGATAATCTGGACTTGATGCCAACTTTACAATCAAAGTTGCCTGCGAATCTGCCGAATGTCGACTCCCTAGTCTGGGTGCTGGGCTGGTGAGAGGTTGTGTTGGCTCTTCTGTTGGGACTTGGGTAGGAGGAGAGCCGCTTTGTGAACGACATGGTATCCCGAACATACCACTGGCCAAACCATATTTTCGCTTTGGAGCTGGTGGTGCCATATCGTCTGGTTGCGTTCTGTCTTGTGAAAGAGATGTGTGGTCGAGGATCGCTGGCGTCGAAGGGCATACCGGATCATCCTTTTCTAGGGCATCCTGAGACTCAAACGATTCCCTCCTGCGCTTGCGTGTTCGCTTTGAACGGTCATCCACAAACAGTGTTTCTGCCGTCTGGAACGGCTCCTGTTGGGGTTTGCGACGTTGAACGGAAGCAACCTCTCGGTGAGCCATCGGAAGATTGACCATTTGATGTATCCCTGTGGCTGTTTCAGCTTGGGGTACGCCGAACTCCCTGCGAACCAGCTCACCTGGGAGTTGAGTATCTTCATGAGGAGACTCATCGCGAATTGGTGGCAGTATGGGTCCTCGCTGATTGGGAACGGCATAGCCCTGCATGGGACTTGCTAAATGACGGTCTACAGGCAAAACACCACGCCGAATGGTCGATACCGTCGCGATACCCAGGGCACCTCTCCCAGGTTCATGGATAGCTCCAAATGTTGCTGGCCCAGCCATATGAGGAGACGGTGGAGGGTATGGCACAAAAGAATAGGTCAGAGGGCGACGAACGGGGCCATCAGCGGCTGGCTCTGGTTGCTCTTGGACGAACTGTGGTGTATATCTGAATCCTTGGTGAGTCGAACGCCGGAGATGTTGCTGGGAAGGAAGTGCCACAGCTTCAGACCGCGCAGAGCGACTGCCGCCATTATTGATCTGTGCATGGGAGAAAGCAACATCGTTGTCGCGATGCTCTGGTTGATTTGCTCCACCATCATCGATGATCTGGTATCCAAGTGGGATACCTGAGTCAAAGGGGTGTGGAAAATACTCCCTCATGGTGTGAGAAGCCCTCACCGACGAGGGGTTGTTGGTGTTTTTACCGCTATTGATTGTTTGGTTGCTATTGACAAAATGTCGTCGTAGACACGTCTTGATTTATATCCTGGTGTGGTTGCGGTGGTGATACAGTGACGCGTGCCATTTCAGCAGAAGTGACAACGGCCATGAAGTATTTATGCACCATCACCTGCAAGTGAAGGCAATGGGTGAAGACGAGTGAGAGGCAGTCCGACGTGGAGCCTTGTCAATAGGGGGAGCAGTGAAGTTCATGGAACAGACCTCTTTGGCACCACATGCATGGGCCCAAGACAAGGCACATGAGTGAATGATTCTGGTGGAGGTGGAAGTGAGACATGTTGAAAGGCAGGTGAAAGGAAACAAAAGCAAGGATGCATTGTGTTGAAGGTAGGTCTTACCTTGTCGCTTGAGGGTGGATGTTTTGTTATATGGCAACTACCAGCCTTGTGAGAAGGGACGCTCACGACGATTCCTCACAAGCGGACAAAGGCTCGAAGTCTGGCATCCCGGAACAGGTGAGACGGTTGCGTACATATGTTCATTCATGCCTCATCTTTGTTTCCAAGACACCTTCGCTATTCACAAGCCTCACATTATGGCAACCTTGCAGCACATAAGCGATCTATCCAAAACTCCAATCCCGATGCTTTCATATCCCAGAATCGCCCGTCAATCAATAACTTTCAGAGAGGTCGCTAAAATCAGGGACTTCAGAATCACATTTGAAAGATGGAGCGTACGCTTTGTCAGGCAATATGCCGGCCTGCAGGCCCAACATCCAGCTCCACTGTACGGCGCTCTCGGTCTTCCAAGTCCAGTAGAACCAGCCCCAGGCCTGCTCGAAGCTGTGCATCTGGGCTTCGGCATACATTTGCAGAAACTGCTTGTACGCGGCGCTGTACTGGCTCGGGTCAGCGTTGGCTTGCGCACAAGAACATGGCGGCTCGGCACAGGTCGGTGTGAGAACTGATGTGCCCGGATCGCCGGTGTCGAGCGTACCAGCCCACCTGGAGCCTACGCCGACATTGTTCAGATTTGGGGTGCAATCAGTATCGGCCTGGGACCACTCGCCGTCCAGAATCGGCCCCCAGCCGGTTTGCGGGTTATTGGCAGCAACCATTAGCCCAGTCCAGCCGGAGCAGGCGAGGTTGATCTTGTCTTGGTGCTTCAACTTGAGCTGTCCGGTGTTGAAGATTTGGTATTGGTGGGTATCCATGACCAAATTGTCGTCGACTCCGTGGAACATGTCGTCCCAGCTATCCAGACTGAGGAAGCCGTCGCCGAAGACAATGCGCTGCTTAATGCCATTCCCTCGGACGATCGCGATGGCCTTTTGGTTCCAGTCAAGCACCGACTGAGGGGGAATTACCAGCATCTTTGGCTCGTTGACCAAGCCATAAATAGTCACCACGTTCTTGTACCGATCTTGGGCAAAGAATTGGGACAGTTGGTTGTGGATATCCAGTGATCTTTGTGCATTGGTGGCGCCATCGGCGCCGAGGATCCAACCAATATCACCTTGGTGACCACTGTGAGCCCATCCGTTCTGACTTCCTGGGACGGAGTGCAGATCGAGATTCACTCTCAAGCCGTTCTCTCGACAATACTCGATTGCTCGAAGCAGGTATCGCCAGGCCACTTTTGGTACGTATGGATCGCCGTCGTATGTGGTGACCGACCAATAGGGATATGGGATCCTTACGTGATCCAAGCCTGCGTTCTTGATATCAATGAAGCTTTGCTTTGTGATAAAAGTTGCATAGTGTGTCTCAATGACGCGCTGTGCTGATGGGCCAAGCTTCTGCGACAACGTCCACTCGTCGACCACGCTGGCGGAGGCAGGATAGTTGAACATTGAAGGGGTGATGAAGGGTTCCAGTGAAAGCCAGCCGCCTATGTTCACGCCTCGGATGGGCATCTTTCCGTATTCCCATTGTTCATCCAGAGCAGGGACGTTGTCGTTGGCTTTGGTGGAATCATCCCAACTCGAATAGAGGCCCATGACCGAGAGCCCGCCGACCGTCTCGGCAGTATATGTACAATTGAAGTCGGTGGTGTCCATCCAGGTGGAAATATCGGTGTAGGTACCCTTTACGCTTGCCGGGATCGAGCTCGAATCGCAGTCATTGCTGATGCCTGATGAGCCGTCGCCTGTGGTCGCTGACGACGAAGATGAGGATCCTCCGCTTGATTTCTTGCTGTTGTTGCTCACCACCACTGCCACCGGGATGAAGATAGCCAGCAACACGACGAATAGAATCACCAGCCACCAGAATTTCTTCTTTCGCCTTCCGCGGTCTGTGTCTGATCGCCTGTGAGCCTCGTGTTGTTTCCCGTACCCACCGCCGCGTCCATGCGCACGTCTGTGCTTCTCGCCCGCACGCCCTTCTTCTAGAATGGCACCACTGACATTCCGGTTTTTCTGTTTCTTCCGCCGTTGCTGTGTCGCCTCCGCCGCCTTGAGGTTTTTGTATTGCTTCTGCTTCTTCTTGTTGCGTCTGCGCTCTTCGTACTTCTCTTCAAACTCGGCCCTTTCGTTGTGCGCATTCAATTTCGCCAACGCATCGCTACTTAACAGCTGGCTTCCGCTATTGGTGGACGTCCCAGAGCTGTACTTTGCTCGGTCTCTCTGCTGGTCTCTCCTCGGACTGTTTTTCAACCCGCTCGAGCCTTGGTAGCGATCACTCGGTCGGCGCGGTCTCTTTTCGGGGGAGGGAGAGGGCACAGGCGAGGCTTTGGCCTTTTCCTTCGGCGCTCTTTTCGGTGTCCGTGGCTCATAATCGTCTTCTTCTTCGCTCCGCGCCTGACGGGGCACGGGGGCAGGGCGCGAGTTGGGGGGACGATTGAATGCAGGACGTGTGTCGGCCCTCGCCGCAGACTCACGACGGGGCTTCGGCATGCAACTGGCGCTGTGTTTTCCGAATCGTCATATCAAAGTTTCAGTCTGACAGGATGTTCAATGTCCCGCAGCAGGATGGGTTGATTTAAGAAGAGGCTGCTCCGGGACGCTGCACTCACTGTCTGGTTAACAACAATACGCGTCATCGGCCCTGGTGCGATGCTGTGCCACGGAAAGACTGCGAAGCGCTGTTTACGGGGGGTTGGCAGGGCAACCATGTTGGTCGATCTCGAACTTGGCGACAACAACCTTGAAGCCGAGTCACAACTGCTCTGAGCGATAATATGACCTATAATTAGAGGTTCAGAAGGACTTGAAAGGGAATTGGCTTAGCTGCAGAAGGTGTCGCACATTCACATTGTTAAGCTCATTGGTAATTACTGACCCAAATACGTGGGCGTCTTGATGTTGCCTGTAGCAGACTACGATCTCCAGTCAGAAGGCAGGGACTTAGGTCGTTAGATAGTGTCAAGAGCTCCAACATGTTGGTGATGATGCCACTGAACTCTTGCTATTAATATTTGGGTAGAACTCAGGCGTCGGCTTGAAGGCGTCAAGTTTCACGACCACCACCAACACACGTTAGTCGATGCTTGGGTAAGCGTCTCCAATCGAACAAGCTGTGAATACGAGATCCAAGCTCTTCCACATGCGGAAGGTCTAGTTCCTGAACGAGTGATGGGTTGGGCTGCCTGCAATCTCTGGAGCCGGATTTCCCTTCCTCCTTCACACCCAGGCCTTCTTGCAGTCCACCGAACCTATTCCATCCGGAGAGATGGTCTTGCTCCATTCGACTCGATGAAAGGGACACGTCCATTCGGTCAAAAGAAAAAGGGCTCCATCCGTCCATCCTCGACCTGGCTCGGTCGTCGACATGACTTTTCCAGGCTTTGACATTTAGGGGGCTGCAAGGTCTTAACAAGTAAACCATCTTGCATACGCGACAGGCCCAAGACCAACAATCAGGATGGTCTATAGTGTCTTTCATACCCTTAAGGACGGTGGAGAGAAGGCAAAGGAACTATCCCAAGGCGGCCAGCTGCCAATGGACGTTCATTTCATCAACGTCAACAGGCCGGGGCGCATCCCCAACTGGCAGCTCAGTCAGATCACGGCCCACGCGATGCGTAGGAACCATGAACGGCGTCGTGGTTTAGAAGTCCAGTCGACGCGAGCACAACCTCTTCCAGCCAGCGTGGACCGATCTCGGGGGGCCAGGAGTCAACGGACTGACCAGGGATCGGAACAATCAAGACCTATCTCAAGCAACGACCTGGAGCCTCGACCCCAATTGCTCTTGAAGCATGCGATAACAGCCAATGCGCGCACCAAAGCAACGCCCACCCCTGGAGACGAGAGGGCCCACCCAAGCTTGCTATGCTCTGCACCACAGCGCCTAAGCAAACATGGATCTTCCCCAGAGAAACTCTCAGGTGATGCCCCAGCGGACCCATGTGGCTGCCCGGAGTGTCGAGCCGAAGCATTAGCCCTTGCAGCTTGCTCTACCGACAGCGTTTTCGGGGGCCTGCGAACCGATCCATTCCTACGATATCCTATTGAGTCTCAGGACTATTTTCCTGCTGTAATCGACCATTGTAGGGAGATTATAGCACCAAGCCCTGCCTTCTTCGAGCTCTTTATGACGCACGATGTCTTGTTCGAGGCTATCATTACCTGGGTCCTGTGTACCTACTTGCTGCATACACCCGAGCTGAAAAAGGCCATGCTATACCATTATGGAGGCTCTCTGTCCAAGATTCGAGAACGCCTCCTCTTCCCAGGGTCTACTCGAAAGGCCGTAATGGCAGCTATTTCCAATTTGGCCGGGGTCTGCGTACGTAAACATCCTTCAGAATCCGGTGTAAGATATGCTAAGCGGCTGTACCAGGCTTACTTTGAAGATGATACATCCTTCAACATGCACCGCAACGCACTCCGTTATCTGGGTCAGTTCAGAGACGATGAGGACATGCGCGACCGTGACATTCGTGCTTCGGCCAAACGTCCTTCTAGTTTGTGAGTCTCCTCCAATGCCAGCCCCCAGTCGATGATGTTAGGGGAGATCTAATTCTGCATTACCCCAGTCATGACGCTCTATCCTACGCTCAACCCAGGAGAAAGGGAAAGGCTGGCCTCCCCGAAGACCGCTCCTCTTTCCTGACAATGGGGCTGTCATCTTCCAGGGAGCCGGTATACCCAAACCTCCCATTCTCCACCGAGTTGTCTGCGCGCCTTTCCAGAGTCTGTGAAGGTTTTCGAGAGCTGGCCTTGCGCAGGATTCTCTCGATCCAGGTCATCGAACGGCTGGCCATGGAACGAAGCCAAATCGTTCGTCTCGCATCAAGAGCAACAAGAGACCGCGAAGACTCTCGAGCCCTTCGAGAGAAATTGACACCAATCGAACGCTTGATCTGGTTGGGCTTCTCCGTGTTCCACTTATACACGGCGACGTACCAACTGGATCGCCAAGAGATGGCCGAAGCTTTCCTCGAGTGCTCCCGAAAGATGGCTCGGGGTTCTCAATTAGAAAATGATTGTCTTCTATGGGGAGGATGTGTCGTCACCGCGACCAAAGAAATTGAAGGTTGTTCGCTTGCAAAGGGTGAAGCTGTGACCAAAACTCTCCTAACAAGGTTCAAAATGAGCATCGAGGAAATGAATGGGGTGGCACAGAGATTTCTCTGGAACGAGTCCATGAGCTCTTGCCTGACAGCAGCCTTGCGTCACCGCTTCATCGCTGTGTCAAAGATTGAAGAGACCGCGGAATGGCGCACGTGGCTGTGACAAGCTTGTACTCATGCCCTCTAGCAGATACGGAAATGCTTCACTGATCAACGACTACTTATGCGAAATACGATTTCCCGAAAGGTTCAGCGATTAAAAAGACAATGCCGAAGTCGGATTTCCCCTTATCGACCTCAACCAGCCCATCCGGCATCTGTGTCAACAACCGACCCTGGAGCCTCCCCATGAGGATCGTTCTTCAAACTCCTGTCAGTGTCCTTAGGGCTCTTTGACAGCGTTGAGAGCTGACTCTCTGTTGTGGTTGTTTGTCTCGGACACGTATGAATCCAGATACGATGGAAGATCCTTGACCTTATTGGTGTCACTGGGTATTGGGGTGTCGAAAGCCTCGTACACTGGCACCACTCCAGTCCAGACTCTTTCAGTGATGTCAGATCTATTCTCATCCTTTGCCTCGTCATGAGGGCCTCCTTGCCGGATCTTGCCACTGCCAGTTTCAACCTTGACTCTCAGAATGGTGGTGGAGGTCATCTCGACATTGTCAGGTGGAACTCTGGTGTTTTCCCAGCGTCCATCGACTACCTTATTGGTGATCAATTGCATTGCGTACAATTTCTCATCGTCTGTCTCCACCGGCTTGGCGAACCCCTGAAGGACGGCTGATCGGTAGTTGTAACTATGGGAATTTGGGGTCAAGGACAACACCAAGCCATCGACTTTGGTTGCAGCGACGCAAATTGGCAAGCCATTTGGGGATTCCCGAGCGAGGCGCATGATCCTTGAGCTGACATATCCATGGAGATAGCAGTCAAGTGGCTCCTCGATGCTGGATGAAGGATATTCAAATGAACCCATGACCCCGATCATGGGCAAGATTGCGGGAAAGGGTTCGTCGGGGCTTGGAGCGAAGGAGACATGAAGGACCGAGGTAGTGTTTATGATTGAATGGATGATCCCAAGGTCATATGTCCCTGGAGGATATTGGTCTCAACGTACTTAATGCGGAGGGGCGTGCCTTCTTACCTCTGTTGTTGTATCGCTTCACTGTATTTTGAGGTTTCTTTGGATACTCGAGATGTCGCACCATGGCTGCGGGTGGATAGTAGTTCCTTTCCCTTCAAAGGACGATGGCAGGTTTACAGTGATCTGAAGGTCTGATGGATCAACATCCAGCCATATCAAGCTGTATATGAGTGATCAAGTGAGTCATGATAGTGTCCGTGCCTTGGGACGTGCGAGCATATCAAACACCAAGGGCATCATTGGACGAGGCCCAGTTAGGAAACTAGACCCGAGGCCGCATCTCGCTGGTTGGAGAAGTGCGTCAAATTCCAAAACTGATCGAGGGATTGAAGCCATGCCTATTGCCGTCCTCTTCGACCCTCCAACCATCGTGTCATCTCACTACAGACATTGCTTCAGAGCATGTCGATGCGGAGGACATTATGGCAGACGCTCATCCGTGCCAATAATGTCCTCAACCATACCCGTGTCATTAGTCGGCCAACAAAATGTGAGCGAGCACAGCTGCGGCGATACAACACTCTGACAGTCAATGCTGCCGATCTCTCCTTCGGACAGCCTGTCTCTGAGACCCATCCACATCTACTCCAGCCGGGGGAGCTGACTCCAGGTATAACCGCGCAGGAGTATGCCGACCGGCGCACGAGGCTCGCAGCCAAACTGCCCGACAAAGGCATTGCCATCATCGCCTCCGCCGATCTCCAGTTCCGGTCGGGCAGTGTCTTCTACGAGTTTCACCAAGATCCTGACTTTCTCTACCTGACCGGCTTCAACGAACCCGAGGCGCTCGCCGTCATCGGCAAAGACCCCACCGGCACGGACCACACATTCCACCTGTTCGTGCGCGAAAAGGATCCCAAGGCGGAGATCTGGGATGGCGCAAGATCGGGCACACAGGCGGCAAAGGACGTCTTCAATGCGGACGAGACGGGCGACATCTCCAGGCTGAAGAAGATCCTTCCGGACTTGGTAGGCGAAGCTTCGCAGGTGTACACGGACATCACGAGTCCCGATACCAACCGGTCGGCCCTCCAGCGGTTCCTCTTTGGAGCGTCCCGCAAGACGACCGAGTTCGCGGAGCTTATCGAGTCGAGAAAAGTCCACCGGCTTCGACCGATCATGAACGACCTACGAGCCTTCAAGAGCGCAGCCGAGATCGAGCTCCTGAGAAAGGCGGGAAGAGCATCGGGACGAGCCCACACGGAAGCCATGAGGAAGGCATGGACGCGCGAGAAGCAGCTCGACGCGTACCTCCGCTATCGCTTCATCGCGAACGGGTGCGACACGAGCGCATTTGAGCCTGTTGTGGCCGGTGGAAAGAATGCACTGGGCATCCACTACGTCCGCAACGACGATGTCCTGCGGGACGATGAGCTGGTTCTCGTGGACGGCGGTGGGAAGTATGGTGGCTACATCGCCGACATCACGCGGACTTGGCCCGTGGGGGGGAAATTCAGCGACACGCAGAGAGATCTGTACCAAGCTGTGCTCACGGTCCAGAGGTCGTTGATCTCTCTGTGCCGGGGCAGCGCCAATATGTCGCTGGACAAACTGCACAACATCGCAGAAGAGTACCTCTCCAGCGAGCTGCGGCAGATTGGCTTTGACGTCTCCTCCAAAGCCATCGAGAGTCTCTTCCCGCACCACTTGAGCCATTATATCGGCATGGACGTGCATGACACGGTGGGATATACGAGGAAAGTGGTACTGCAAGAGGGACACTGTATTACCATCGAGCCAGGGATCTATGTGCCGGACGACGAGCGGTGGCCGAAGCATTTCCGGAACATGGGAGTGCGGATTGAAGACAGTGTCAGTGTACAGGAGGACAGCCCGTTTGTGCTGACGACCGAGGCGGTCAAAGAGATTGTAGATATTGAAGCCTTGAGAGATTAAGTGGACGTTGTCAGGCATGTGTATAGGGAGGCCTGGAATATCTCCTCTTCCTACTCCGTCTTGTGTACATTGTTGTATTGATTGAGCATTCCATTTCCCAACAATCATGATCGCACCCATCATGGAAACACATATCAGGGACACAGGTCCTCCGTGGCCTTCCATTGCAACAATACGACCAGCCAATCGCCATGTGGGAGGGAAGTTTCGTGTGAGATACTCGCGAGCTCCGTCGCGATATTCGTATCGCCACAAACGCACATCACCGCCGCCCGCCCAGCTGCGTCTAAAACCAATCAACCTGCCTACACCAAACCCCATTTTTATTTTGATCGCCAGATAATGCATCGCTCCATCTCTTGGGTTTCTTCCTCCGTCTAATAAATCATTGCATCAGATCTACGACACTTCACCTGACTTCCCGCCTGTCTAACGTTCCGATCTACTTGATCTACGTCTACGAGGTTGAGCCAGGATCGCCTGTTATCGCAAGGGAGCAGCTTGGCAGAGCGTGTTTCGTGCAGGATACAAGAGTCAAGAGCACGGAGGAGAACATCGCGAGAGCAGGTGTCTCGTCGGATCTAATCGAATTGAATCAGTAAATACCAGAAAATCACGACTGTCCAGGTCCCAACACAGAGGACTTCAGCATTCAGGACCTACCTTTCTCGGTGTCACTATACTCAACCCCGCCACCAACCGCCCAACGCCCACAAAATGACGCTTACAAGGGACGAAAGCGATACAGACCACGATCACCCCCCAACCGAGACGAGTCCTCTGCTCAGTGAGCAGAATGGCGCCGCCGTCGATCCGGAGAGCGCGCAGCCGGCGCCGGAGACGGGAGCCGACGAGATTGCTCTGGCCGAGGAACCCAGCACCAAGAAGCTCGTCGCCATCATGGCGGCGACGTGGATTGGGGTCTTTTTCGCTGCGTTGGGTATGTTAGGCCCGTTCTTTCTTTCTCTTAAGTTGTCGTCGACCCCGAGCTATATCATGTGTGATCTGAGGCATCCAATTCCCTCTGTTTGTCCAACGGTTCCATTCGGTTCATCCATTTCTGCTTCTACTGACACAAAACAAAACAGACACGACCATCGTGGCGACCCTGACGGCCCCGATCTCATCGAGCTTCAACTCGCTCTCGCTCCTCTCATGGCTGGCGACGGGCTACTTGATCGCCAACTCGGCGTGCCAGCCCCTGTCGGGCAAATTGACGGACATCTTCTCGCGGCGGTGGGGGTTGATCTTCTCCAACATCTTCTTCGGCGCGGGCACGCTGCTGTGCGGGCTGGCGCCCAGCGCGGGGGCCATCATCGCGGGCCGCATCGTCGCGGGCGTGGGCGGCGGCGGCCTCACCTGCATCGCGACCTACATCACCAGCGACCTGGTTCCCTTGCGGCGCCGCGGCCTGTGGCAAGGGTACGGCAACCTGGTGTACGGGCTGGGGATGGGGCTCGGCGGCGTGTTCGGCGGCGTGCTGGCGGACCAGCTATCGTGGCGCTGGGCGTTCCTGCTGCAGGTGCCCTTCATCGTCGTGTCGACCGTCATGGTGTTCTTCCTGGTCGACATCCCCGTGAACCCGAGCACGCAACCGCCGCTGTCGCGCATCGACTTCCTCGGCTCGGGCTTCCTGGTCGCCTCGCTCGTGCTGCTGCTCCTGGGGCTCAACACGGGCGGCAACCAGCTCCCCTGGTCGCACCCGCTCATCGTCGCCAGCCTGGCGCTGTCGGCCGCCACGCTGGCGGGCTTCGTGTACCTGGAGTCGCAGCCGCGGTGGGTGCCGGAGCCCGTGCTGCCCGTGGCGCTGATCGCGCGCACGCGCACCGTGCTGGCCGCCTGCCTGGCCAACTGGTTCGGCACCATGTCGGCCTTCCTGGCCATCTACTACGTGCCGCTGTACCTGCAGATCCGCGGGCTGTCGGCCACGGCGGCGGGACTGCGCGTCGTGCCGCTCGCGGCCGCGACCTCGCTGGGGAGCCTGGCGTCGGGGGTCCTGATGCGCGCCACGGGGCGGTACTACGCGCAGATGGTCGGGGTGATGCTGACGTTCGTGCTGGGCGCGGCGCTGGTGTGCTCGTTCCAGCTCGACACGCCCGGCTGGATGACGTTCGTGTTCCCCACGCCCCTGGGCTTCGCCTACGGCGGCATGCTGACCATCACCCTGGTGGGCATGATCAGCTCCGTCGACCACGAGCACCAGGCCGTCATCACCGCCGCGTCCTACGCCTTCCGCTCCACCGGCTCCACCATCGGCATCACCGTCGCCGGCGCCGTCTTCCAGAACATCCTCACCGACGAGCTGCGCGCCGAGTTCGGCGCCCTGCCCGGCAGCGAGCGCGTCATCCGCAGCATCCGCGACAGCCTCGATGGCATCAACCACCTGCCCCCCGGCTGGGACCGCGCCGCCGTCCTGCACATCTACATGGACGCCTTGCGGGGCGCCTTCGTCTCCGGTCTCGGCCTGGCCGTCCTGGCCGCCATTGCGGGCTTGGGCATGAAGGAGCACGTTTTGCACAAGAACCTCGCCAGGAAGTGATGGGCCAAAGGGTCCACGGGAAGTCCCACAATGGCGTATATCAGGACTCTTACTACCATTGTACAACGTTACAGAAGGAAATCTCGTTTCTAGTTCAAGGGCCGTCGAGGGTATCAAGTCTAGAGTCCCAAAAGTACGGCGTCAACAGATCGGAACTTATCACAGGAGCGGACGTAGGGGATCAATCACATATAAACATTGAACGTAATCTAGTGTTGTGGCCTTCTGCCTACCAACTGCGCCTGCTGCCCCTGGTTACCTATGGCCTAAGTCAATATGGGCCTCTCGATGTTGGATAGGCTGGGTCAAGCGGCCCTGCGTCTTCTTCACCAAAATGTCCTCTCTTCAAGTAGCAGCCAAACGGGTTCGGTTCGCTAATCGACGCCAGTCATTGCAGATGCGGGCTCCCCATCACTTGAGGCTGGACTCGAGCTGCAGGCATGGCCCATGATGGCGCAATTCGAGCTGCGGCAGCCGTGTTTCCCCGACGTCGATGCACGGAATACGGTGCCTGTCGAGCGACATCTGCGGCCTAGGTACATGCGAGTACGGCAGCGAGTCAGTTCGAGGAATGAAGGACGCCGGCAGGCGTAGCTGGTCCAGAGGAGCCAAACGGCATGGCCCAGAGAGAGGTGCTTTGACAAGCATCGGGGATGCCAGGCAATACTGCAGTTCTGCCTCACATCAGGATCCGTCGTGAAAAGAGCCCATTGAATAAGCAGAAGTGGATTCAATCACCACGTCTCCATACATTTACGAATGCCTCGTCGTCTCGCTGCCCGCTAGATTCGTCTAGGGACCAAAGTCGTAAAAATTTCCAGCAGAGGAACAAATCTGTTGTGAATCTCGACACATCTTTGCGCAGGTGTGAAGCGGCGGGCTCGCGGAGTGCTGCTAGAGGGTGTGCCTCTGTCTCTTGCCCAGGGACTGCCCTTCTCTCAGCCGGATGGCCATTTCGCCGCAGAGCCGCAGCGTGGCAGAATACTGTTGCAACAGAATCGGCCATTGCTCGAACCTCCAAAAGACTGTTCGGCTAGAAGGTTCAGTCCATCGACCTGGAAGAGGGGGTAGTGCGGGCCGTAGATGTCGCTCATCTGATGTGGCATCCTTCGGTAGGTTTGAAACAAAAACGAGGCTAGGTTGGAGAGGGTTCGCCTCGTGCAGGAGGATGTCCTTGGAGCGCACGGCATGGACCTTGGCTTTGCTCTAGCTCTATGCCCCAAAGGCATCCGCTGAGAGCTGCCGCCTCGAGATGAAGTGAGGCGGATCTGCAATGACCAGTAACAGTCATCAGTGCTCGTCCTTGCTGCACATCAGGAGGTCCAGATTCCAGCCAATTCAGTGGTAAGCGAGAACTTTGTAGGATCCTCAGCTCGGCAAGCTATGTGGGCCGGGAATGCTTCCACATAGTCTGGGATTAGGCGGTCTCGGCCAGCTAGGGTGGGCGAGGAGGGAAATGCTGAACGGTGGCCTTAGGGAGATGTTGCTCGTGTGGCCAGAAGTGCAGAAGGAACACAGGAGCAGGTTCTGTTCGGAGGATACCCAGGCTGAGGCGACTGGTTTCCGCTGGGAGTCGAGCTTGAAAGGCCAGGAAAGACCCATCACGCACCATAGCCAAGGGCCTGTCGAAGTGGGCGGATGAGCGTGCACCACCTTGAGGTTGGTAGCAGTACTGAGATCGACATGGAGCCCAGTATGCTAGGTTGGACAACGACCAGCACCAAGCCCAAAGTGGTGAATGGAAAGGATAATGCTGTCATCAGACGGGCAAACAGCCACGCAAAGCTCCATTTATGCATGGTCCCTTCGTGGATGACGCTCTGAGGTGTCCAGAGCTAGAGTGGCCGGAACGGCTGGCAGGACGAGGATATTTGCGGCCCGCCAGGCTCTTGTTTGCTCGTGAGCGGATTGCATTACCCCAGGGCGTCTGCAGAAAGTGTAATTGACAGCTTTGACAGCTTTGGCAGCGGCCTCCACCAATATCGTCGAGCCAGCTCAACCGCCTGCAGGACCTCCTCCGCGTTAGGCTGGTGTTTGGAAAGAATCCAGCAGCAGATAAGGCCCGATTGCATTACGCCGCTCGATGGCAAGGGAGCTTGGACGCCTTCGCTGGCAGACCGATGTCCTGGTTAATCATGATACTGAGGAGAAGTGGTGATGTTGCAGACCGATCGGCAAATCAGGAACCCGGGCTAGCAAAAGAGGTGCCTGCTCTGGGCAGGTGAAATGATGCTGGGTAAAATATCCTCGTCCCTCTGGTCCCCCTGGTCCCCCTGCCACCAGAAGGCTGACAAGCCCTCCCTCTCGTGTAGTGCTCGTGTCAAACGCCCATTAGCCATGCTGTCTCGAGCTATCGATCTTACACTCCGCAAACAGGTGGAAACAAGGGTGGAAACCTGAGTGGATCCAGTAGCCCTGCAAACTCAGGCGCAAAGAAAGCCGCTCGCGAGCTGGACCAACGGCGTTGCCACCCCATACACACACCTGAGGGCGCCACGCTGGAGACAGACCGCTCCAGGGCGTCATGGTCGTGAGTGGAAAGCGTCGGGGACCGAGTGTCCGACGAGACACGATATGGCATGTCCTTCCGTCGTGTGAAAGGATATGGTTGCGGCTATGATGTTGCCGGCGGGCCGGAAAAACACTCCAAAACAGCCGGCCTGCCCATAAACTGGTTGACTGACATTATAAGACGGGAAGTGTAGCCCTCTGGCTGCGATCTGCGAAGCTGTCCAGGCCCTTGCAGTGCGGGCCGTCGACACTGCGACCCGCCATCAACAGAGCTGCCAGCAGTAGCACGGCTCCTTACCGAAAACCGACTGCGTTCTTGGTTCCTTCCAGATTCATCCACCTGTTGGTCTGCTAGCTTGGGCGGGTCCAGAGTCCACGACTCAAATTCTGCCACGCCGCATCACTCTCGAGGAGAAGCATAGGGTATGAAACAAACTTTGGCTTACCATGCAGTGGTAGACATTGTGATCAAGGCCGAGAGGCAGATGATCCGTCAGAGATGAGGGGGGAGACCAGCTCACATCCACTGAGGGTCTCGTGCATACCGGAACATGCATTCGCTCGTCACAGTTGGTTCGCCACTGCCTTCTCGACAGAGGGAGAAGTGCAAGCGTCTGCGTGTTCTGACTTCAAGTGACCAGATGGTTGAACCCGGTCCGAATTGCAACGGCCTGTGGCCAAAGTCACCACCCTGTCTCACATAGCAAGGATCGGCGGGGAAAGATTCGCTCGAAAGGCTATAAAGAGGGGTGAAGAAGCCTGACCTGTCGAAATCAAACTCAACCGACAGTCCTCAGCTTCCAAAACTAAAGTGAGTCTTGTTTCAAACACAATCATCCCAAAAGAGATCTCCCCCAGCCACAAGGAAACGTTGACCTCTCACAACGCTCAGTTGACATCAGGAACCAGCGAGAGTCCTCGGACGACAACGCCCTCTGGTGTGCAGGCCATTGATATCATAGCTTCATCTCAAACCAAGTTGAGTGGCAGCAGCAGTTGCCAGGTAAGCTTTATGCCAGTGACGTTCTTGAAAGCAGGAACTTGACTGGCCGGTGTCTGACGGAGGCAGCTTCCCAAACGCTTCATTGGCTCAGACTTCTTGTGAGTCAAACAGAACAACCGAGCAAGATGTGTTACTATGCCAGGACCGATTTCCGTTGCGGAGATTGGAGATGGGGAAACATGAAACAGCGATGTCCTCGCCAGCCTCGAATTGGCGAGACTTGCGGCGCTAGACTTGTCGATACAGACAATCTGTCCAGAACCAATGAAGATTGCAAGCATTGCCAGGAGAAAGCGGTCAAAGAGAGACGTCTCCAGAAGGAGAGGGACAACCTGAGAAGATGGAGGTCCGAGGGCGACAGATTCGCAGCCAGTATCGCCAAAGCCGAGGACGAGGTCGGTCGCCTCGAGAAGCAGATCGCGGAGTTAAATTCAAGACGTACCTCTGTCATGTTCAGCGCCAGGCCCGACTGGTCAACCACCGTGTCACGCAACGTGTAATAAGGTACGTCCGAACCCGCTGCAACCTGACCCCTAACAGGCGGCTAGCTGGATGATCAATCCTTCGGCTGGACAGCCGCCCATTTTCTCCCGAGTGTTTGACAGTCCACACTGACGAGGATAGGGATGAGCTTGCTGAGCGGGGGGATTCATCCGACAGTCAGCCTCCACCAAAAGTTGGTTTGTGAAGGGGGAAGCTGTTGTGACGACTCGAAAGCCCGGAGAAAAGCTGCATTAGAGGGGAGTCCACATTGAAACGATAGCCATGGCATGTACCCGTCTTCCTTCGGGCGTACGGTCGGGCTGGTGGTGACTCGGGAAGGTTGCAAAAGTATCAGGGAACATGTCTCGAGCTGGGTGGGCGCCACGGTTCATGGGGAAACAGATTAAGCACAAGTAGGCAGGAGCAGTGTCCAGGAGCGCTATCATGAATAATGACCTTCATTTTCCATCATCCTGGCAAGCATGGCCGTCATGCAGGAGGGGTGAAAGTGTCTTTTTGTAGGCGCCGTGGTTGCATACATGTGGAGTTTGGCCCGGGCATCCCTTGAGACGAGAAGCTGCTTGTAACTCTTGTCTTTCTGCTTGGGGGGGGTCCAGTCGACGACCGCTCCACGCATTTCCACGCCACTCTTGGCTGCAATAAGGACCTGCAAGCTTGCAAACAGAAGATATCAAGCAGCCTGGATGAGGATTGACGTCGAGCTTTGAGCGGTGGACGAGCGATGCCCCTGACGAGAACACTCTTGGTGAGGTCAGCGTGCGCACGAGCCACCATACCAAAGGTGGTTAGTCTGTATTTTAGTCTCGGCGGCTGGAACATCATTGTTCCACTGCCGAGGTTGACCGGTCTTTCCTACGGCTACCCCAAAAGGTGTGCTTCCCCGCACCCCAATCAGAAGCCGGCGAGGCTGCGGACTGGGGATGCACATTGATATCGCCGAGGCAAATCGTGGGTGCCGCCGAAGCTCGAGTGTCGGCAAAGAGAAGAGAAGAACGATATAGCTTACCGCTTCTCGATTCCAGTCACTCAGAACACACGCAGGTCCATACGCCTCTACAGAGACAGTCCAATCTCTGCCACTTCCCGTCAAGCTCCTTTCGGGGACATCTCTGAATCACAGCCAGGTCACAGCTTAGACAGTTGCCCTTCTTTCACTTGAAGAAATATCCATCACTTTCTCTGTGCGGGCCAATTTTCCCAGAGAAAAAAGAAACCCCCCAACGATCAAGATGGCGCCTACATTCCCGAATCTCACGATTGACTCACCGCCATCGGCTCCCGGCGTGCACGTCATCACCATGCGCAAGGCGCCCGAGAACCGGCTGAACCAGGCGTACGCGCAGACCATCATCGCGGCGCTGCGCTACATCGAGAGGGAGCTGATGCAGCCCGACGCGCCCGGGGCGGTCATCATCTCGTCCTTCTCGGACAAGTTCTGGTGCACGGGCCTGGAGCTGGACGAGTCCGACTCCAACATCTTCGCCAACGCCGACGGCTTCTACCCGCTGCTGGCCACGCTGGTGGACTACCCGTACCCGACCGTCGCGCTGATCACGGGCCACACCTTCGGCGGGGCGTGCCCGTTCATGCTCTCCTGCGACTACCGGATCATGAACAGCAAGCGCGGCTTCATCAGCATGCCCCCGGTCAACCTGGGCCTGCACTTTGACGGCATCGGCGCCCTGCCGCGCCTCAAGCTCGCGCCCAAGATCGCCCGCAAGATGCTCCTCGAGGCCCACAAGTGGACCGGAGAGGGCGCCCTGAAGGACGGCATCGTCGACGAGATCTGTGAGCCGGATAAGATGAGGGAGAGGGCCGTCGAGTTTGCAAAGACCATCGCTCCCCGCGCCACCATGGGCGTCTATGGCTTGTTGAGGGCCGAGTTGTGGGGGGAGGCGCTCGACAAGTTCAAGGCCATCAGCTACGTGCACAGGAAGAGGGTTGGCACTGCTGCAAAAGCTAAGATCTAGATTGAGAAATGTAATTGACGCTTCGCTTTTACCCCATTCTGCCCTTGATCAAATCTTTCTTTATCTACAACTTTGCCTTGACGACACCAAATTGTTCGTGCCCCGTCATGCCCAATGCCAGAGCTTCCAAACGTCTCCTAGCATTCTCTTCGCCTTCGCCCATCACAATCTCCTCAGTCCTCCAGTCCGGGTTGAAGGTCAGCTGGTTCAACGGATTCTCCTTGTGCGCCTTATGGAAGAGTCGATTGTATACGTCACCGTCATAACTTCCCAATGCACTCTCAAGCAGGTAGTCTGGAACAGACCAAGCATCCACGAGCCGAACAGCGTGGGGCCGCACCTGGGCCATCAAATCTTGGATCGCGGGTGTCACATGCTGCAGTTTCTCGACAGACAAGGCCCTAGACAGGAGGAATTCAGAGGCGGACACATCCAGCGTGAAGAGTGAAAACAGGCGGAACAAAACCTTCAATACATTCAAGGTTTCGGCGTCAAGAGGAGGGTTTGGAGTGCTCTCGAACACAGCGTTGTAGAAGTTCGACACAAGCAGACTCTCGGAGTGGGCTCGACTGAGTCGGTGCAGACTGATCATCATGCTCGTCCAGGGCTTCTTCTCAATAACCCTTGCCTGGTAGACTTGGTAGGAGAGGTATGAAGCTCTATGCTTGAAGGCCTTGACCAGCTCTAGTGGGTTTCCGAGGATGTCAAAATCATAAGACCTTGATTTGTTGGCCACAAAGTCTTGGAATTGGACGTCCACGGAGTCAGTCGGCTTAATCCTGGGATTCTTCGTCACCTCGGTCATCCTCTTGATCAGATAGGCGGCGGTCTGTTGTGTAATCATCCAGTTGTCACCCTCGACAGTGGGTTTGGACAGATACTCATTGTTAAGAGCGATCATGCCGCTCCCACCTCCAAATCCGTGGCCACCCATGGCTCGACGGCAGGTCTCGATCCCGTCGGCTGCAAGAGTAGTGCACAGTGATTTTAGACCAGAGGAAGCCGCGTGCATCTCAGCCAGACGAGAGAAGTCGCCACCCTTCTCGATCTGTTCTCGGGTGCCGTAGTAGAGCTTGTACATTGCTTCACCTGTGTAATGGAGAGCGAAGGTAGTGGCCAGAAGCGGGAGGATACGGATTTGGACCGTGGGGTAATTGAGCACGGCCTGTTCAGGAGCGTCTGGATCCCTTGAATCTCGGTCTGGAAACTGTCGGCGGATAGAGAGGTAGCGAACCGCCACCGTGACAGCTCTAGCGAGAATGAGTCTCGCATGCATAATGATTTGAGCACGCACAAAGGTCAGGGATCCGTAGACCAGGGCAGCATTTTGAGGTTTGATGTAAGTCCCGCGCTCTGGATCAACTCCTGAGTACTTGGACAGCAAGGCCGAATGAGGGACTCTGAACTCGTTGAAGAGCATATAGCCGTTATCCATGCCAGGGTAGCCGTATTTGGGGCCGATGTCGCCGATGACAATACCATCCAGTGGCTTGTTGGTTTTCTTGTCCCGAATCTGAACGATGAACTGATGCGGGCCATAGGACTTGTACTTTCCGGTATTGGCGTCTGGGAGCAACAGTTGTGCAACGACAATAGCATGGCATGCTGTTCGTCCTAAAGCTCCATTCCACCATTTGCTAGCTGTAATGGTAGGGCTGTGGATGATAAACTCCTTGGTCTTGGGGTCCCATTTGGCTTGACATTCGATGCCCCTGACATTGCTGCCGTGTCCGAGCTCAGTCTGGCCATAACAGCCAATGATCTCCCAATTCTCAACTTTGGGCAGCCAGTAGGCTCGTTGCTCGTCATTGCATTGTTCTCGAATCGAAGTGATGAACATGGTCCCATGAAGAGCGTACGGGCCCATCTCATCCATCAGATAGTCGGCCATGAGATAGTCGTCGCGGTCCCAGCCGTGCTTGAGAGACAATCTCCTTAGCATCTTTGCTCGTGCCAGCCCAAGATGGTAGCGGTCCGGACGGGCCATATTGAGCTGGTTTTTCTTGCAGAAGATGGGGATAGGTTCCAGGATAGAGAGAATTTTCTGCTGTCGACTGAGGAAGTCATTGCGTGAAAGCAGGTGATTTGCCAATTGGTCTTTGTTTACACTGGACCCGGCTCTTTCCTGGGCTAGGATACTTGGGCCCTGGGGCTCTGCAGGTCGAAGCTTGTCTGTGAAGTCAGACATGGCGTGAATCTGTCTTTCGAGGATTGTTCCTGGTGGACGAGGAGGAGTCTCTACAACGTCAGCAGAATGATTCCTCTGAAGACACCTAGACCGTGAGATGTGAAGCAGAGAGCGAAGGAGGGACTTCTCTCAAGAAATACTCGGAACCTAGGCACACGTTGTCAACATCGCCGGCCGGTGGCTCGCGCAGTTCCATATCCTCCCCTCATCGCAGGCAAACTGCCGAGGCTGACTGCGCGGATTTTGTCGTGTGTTGAAATCGCCGTGATTGGCCGGTTCGGCGTTTTTGCATTGGAGGGTCGGCTGCGCTGCGAGAAGAGAGACTCAACCCTCGAGTGACTTTAAAAAGTGCCGGAAGAGCCCCCAAGATGCCGGCCGTGGTGTGACGACCTCAGACAAACAGAGAGATGAAGCAGCAGCAACCGCCTTTCGACAGGACCGACTTTGTCCCAAGTCACTCGGCCGACCACATTCTTCCCGCCGACCCCCTTTTCACCCGCCTGCTCACCCTTGCACATCGCCCCAATCCCAGGCCGGCGATACGCGACGTCAATGCAGGGATCGAAAGGACAGCCGCCCAGCTGTTGAGTGATGTGCTCGTCCTCCGCCGGGTGTTGAGGGATTCCTTGCCGCATGAAACTGTCCAAGACCTGCAGAATGGGCGAGAAGTCTATGTCAGTCTGTTGGCGCCCGGGGGTTACGAGTTCGTCGTGGGCGTGCTGGCCATCCTGGCCTTGGGTGCTGCAGCCTCACCCTTCAGCACCGCCCAGCCGGTGAAGGAAGGCTGCTACTATGTCAACAAGGCACGGTCAGTAGCCCTCGTGACGGCCACGCCAGCTCTCCAGCTAGGGGAGGATGTTGCAAGGGAAATCCGCAGCACCACAAACCCCGATTTCGCCTTCGTGCCCACCAAGGTGATCGAACAAGAGACGCCCTTCGCACTGAACGACATCAAGATCTCCTCCAACCGCTACCTAGATCCCAATGGCCCGGGTGTGGTCATTTTTACCTCAGGCACGACAGGGCCGCCGAAAGGAGCCGTGCTTAAACGTGCTGCCATGGTCGACGGGTCGATGTGTTTTGCACAGCAGATTGGCCTGCAGGAAACTGACGTCCTTCTTCATCTCCTTCCCGTGCACCACGCCACTGGCATCTGGGTGTCATTCTTCCCCTTCATCCAGACGGGCGCATGCATCGAGTTCAAGTCCGGCAGTTTCGATCCCGAATGGACCTGGAATCGGTGGCGGAGAGGTGATTTGACGCACTTCACGGGCGTGCCGACCATCTACATGCGGATGATGCGATACTACCTCGAGCACGCCCCGAAACTTCCCCCAAGTGAGGCTGCAACCTACAAAGCCGCGGCGGCAGCATTCAAAGTGTGTCTGTGTGGCACCTCCGCCTTGCCCAAACCCATCAACGACTTCTGGACAAATCTCATGAATGGTAGACGAATTGTACAGCGGTACGGATCCACCGAGCTGGGCGTCGTCTTCAACATGCCCGCAGACCACAGCCAGGAGATCCCAGACGGCTCCGTGGGAGAACTGACCTATGGCGTGGACGCGAAACTTTCCGAGGGAGACGAAGGCGAAGTCCTCGTCAGATCCTTCACCATGTTCTCCAAATACCTGCATGATCCAGAAGCCACCGCGAACGCGCACGACGCCGACGGCTACTTCAAGTCCGGTGACGTGGCTCGACGGGAAGGGAAGTACTACTTCATCGTCGGGCGTGCCTCTGTCGACATCATCAAGTCCGGTGGGTACAAGATCTCGGCGTTGGACGTCGAGCGAGAACTGATGGCTCTACCCTACATTGGAGAGGCTATGGTGGTAGGTGTGCCCGACATGGAGTTCGGGCAGCGAGTTGGTGCCGTCGTGTCCTTACGCAACGACGAGGTCGCCCGGGACTTTTACAAGAAGCACAGTAGAGATCCGGAGAAGTTGAGCCTGGACGACTTGCGTGCCGACGTACGGAGTCGTCTCGCCGGGTACAAAATGCCGACCCTGCTGAGAATCATCGAGGGTGAGTTGCCCAAGAGCGGGACGGGGAAGGTCGTCAAGAAGACTCTTGGACCGCAGTACTTCCCAGCGAACTATATTGAAGACAAGGTCGTACAGGTTTGGTCGAGGAAAGAAACCGCAAGAGCTTCCAAGTTATGATATTGCATCTGATTCGCATTCTAGAAATTAGATCTGGTTGCATTAGACTAGAAGGGGTGACATCTGGGCAAAGAACTTCCGAACTCGAAGACCCTCATAAAGAAGCTTGTTCTAGATAACACAGCAACCTGTTGGCCGTCAACTTTGTCATGCGAACTCTGATCCTGCCTAGTTCTTAACCTCTTCCCATGCTGGGGAACTCTCACGGTGCCGGATCTTGCTGTTCTCATCACTTGGCAATAGCGAGGGTTGAAACAATCCTCTAAGACAACCCCGAAGAATCACCTGCCCTTGCCCGGACTTACCAATGGATTCTTCCCCAGCGCTGACCAAAAGTCTGAGTCGTGGTCGTGGTGATTGTGGCGGTAATCGTCATGGTTGCCGACGAAGTGAATGTCGTGGTCGCGGTCTCCGTTTCCGTGGTGGTTGTGTAGCGCGTCCGGGTACCGGTCGATGTAGTGAACGTTCTGGTCGTTCTCGTTATGGTACTTGTCTCCGTGACTGTTCCCGTAACAGTTACGACCGGACCGGTAACGCTCGCAGGGCCTCTAGAAATGGTGACTGTCACCGTGGTGGCCGATGCAGGGCAGCTACTGCTTGTTGTAGTGGTGTTCGTTGCGGCAGAGGAGCTCGTGGTGGAGTTGGCGGACGAAGTCGTGGTCGCAGTGAGAACTGTGGAAGTAGAGTTGCGAGAGGACATCCAAGTGGTGGAACCAGTAGTCATGGAAGAGTTATACCAAGTTGTCGTAGTGGAAATAGGAGACGCAGAGTTGCTCGTCGTAACAGTTGCGTTTGAAGATGCAGTCATGCTCCTAGTTCTGCTAGTCCAGGTGGAGGTTGCATTTGCTGAGGTGGATGTTGTAAAAGAGCTAGTTAGGGTATTGTTGGAAACCAAGCTTGTGCTGGTCGTGGTCGTGGAGGCGGCAGAGCTCGTTACTGAGTGGCCGGCTGTAGTAATGTCTCTGCTAGAGGTACCGAACGATCTGGAATGGCTGCTGCCCCTGCTGTTGCTGTGGCTGTGGGAGCCAGACGGGCGGCGACTGTGCGAGGACCAAGTCACAGAAGTTGTGGCAGGGGCGCCTGTGATCGTGCTTCCGGACGTAGTGGTGATGGAGCCAGGGCTGGTAGAGGAGCTCGAGATCACAAGGGAAGTAGAGCCAGTTGAAGATGATGATGAAGCGGATGAGGAGCTCCCAGCCTCGGTCGTGATGGAACCCAGAGAGCTAGTGAGGGTTGAAGTGGACATTGTGGTAGAACTTTCAGTCGTGGATGTAGTAGAATCGATCATCTTGCCACAGTTGGGATCAATATAGCGCAGAATAGCGATGGTGTCGGGGCTGTTGAGTGGGTTGTTGAGGTTCTTGAGCAGTCTGCAGTTGTTGGTTGCGGCCGTAGTATTGAAAACCACGCCCACGCAAGATCCAGCTTTGTTCCCATTTGCCGTATCACAGCGAGCAGCGCACAATTCTGGGCTGTCTCTGGTCATCCAGTTCCCTCGGAAGCTGCTCTCCGCATACGTGCGATCACAGACAAAATCGTACCTCACGCACGGATTGTCTGGGTTCAGCAAGCTCAAATTCGCATACGGGCACGTGCTTGAAGAAGGAGCAGATGTTGTGCTGGTAACAGAGCCTGAGACAGACATCATGCTGGAGGAGGTGGCGGTGGTTGCAGGGCTCTCACCCTCAGATGTAGTCCAGCTGGTGAATGGGCTAGAAAAGGTGACGGAGTCCTGAATGGTCGAAGAAGGCATGCTGGAGACAGTCGTTGGTGTTGCAGATTGTTGAATTGAGGATGTGGCTGAGCTAACTGTCGTAGCGTCAGTCGTCGAAACCGTCGTGCTAATCACATCAACGGAGGAAGAAGCGGATGCTGAGGAAGTCGAGCTGGAGTCCGAGCTGGTTTCGGAGCTAACACTGGACGAGCTAGTCCAGTCAATCCAGATACTTGCCCCAGGATAGGGCTCAGCAGGCCATGAATAGGTCGTTGTGTCTGCAGTCGAGGAAGAATCCTGAGCAGAAGTAACAGAAAAGACCGCCGTCATACCCAACCACAAGGCTGGGGAGATCAATGAAGAATGCATGTTGAATAAAGGATTGGAAAGCAGGATTTCAAACGAGTGACGATATAGAGAACGAGCGACTGAAGGAAAAGAAAGAGTGGATCTGCTTGATGGACAATGCAAACTCGGTATCGAACAGCCATGGCAAGTTTATATAGCTTCAGACAACCTTTCAACAACATTGCAAATACCACCTTCAAGATCATGATTCAGATTAATTTTGGTTCAGGGAACCACACGGCAATGTCTCGCAGATCCTTGGACCGAATGAAGCGGCTAGAATAACCAAAGGGGTGGTTTTGCATCGGTGGAAGCCTCGCGAGGAGGATGAGATGCCCATCTTGGCAGGCCAATGTCCGATGCAAGGGAGATGATCGCCCGAGGCAATGTCAACAATGGCATTCTTAAGATAGAAAACAATGGATTCCAACGGGAGAGTCATGAGCAAGGGCTTGTTTCAGCTGGAAACACTGGTCGACAGCAGACCTGCAAGCTCGGAGCATAGCACTGCTGGTGGCCGAAGGATGGCATTCTCTCTCCTCGTGGTGGTGTCAATAGAGCAGGGTACACGAGCCCTCAGCCGGTAGGTGCTCTGAGCTTTCGACTCTGCCTTGGTGCAGCAAGAACAGCAGCGGCATTGCAAATAGCCTGACGGGACTCTTCAAAGCACATGTCATGCATCCACAGCTGAACAAGACTCACAGGCAGGAGAGTAAAGGGGCAGTTCCGCAAAATGTCGGGACCAGAAAATGTAGACATAGTCGCCAGAGTAGCTCTGAGCTTCTGAGAGCGTGAACAACAAGATTGAGGACTAGAGCAGCCAGACAGGTAGAGGGTTGTGAAAGCAAGGGCAGTGATATATCACAGGCTAGAGGACAGAAAGCAGGACGTCAGAAGCGCAGACGGAAAAATTGGCGTCGGAACGGAAATACTTTTAATGACGTGGCCATCTTTCAGCGGCTCGGAGCTGAAAGGTTGGAGCCGAAGTCAGTCAGTGTCACCCTTTTGCTGCAACCTGCGGCAGCCAGTTCTTTGGGCTTCTTGAAGGAAAGCAACAGCAGGCCAAGATGAACACGCTCTCTCAGTCGTTATAGCCTGTTGTCCTCCGCCAACCTCTCTCATGTCAAGCGATCTCCCGCCACTATGGGAGTCTGCCTCTCCTGTCTAGGCGTTGGCCGTCGCACCCACCATGAGGTAAGTCACGAACACATACACACGCCCCTCTCGCCCAACAAATGAACCAATGCGCGCTTTCTTGGGAGGCGACCACCCGCTAATGAAGGCGTGTCTACAGTCTGACCGTACCCGTCTTCTCTACGATGATTACCCAGCCGGCCACAGCTACGGGACATGGGGCGCATCGAGCGTACCTCCTCAAAACCTGATGAGCCCGGAGGAAGTACAGCGCGAACAAGAAGCCCTGGACGGCATCGCCCGGTGGGCAAGCGATCAGATTGTTGAAATCTTCCCCCACAACCACCGTTCCCTGATCATGTCCGGATCGCTGCTCAACGGAGTCAATCATGCCAGCGTCGGCGAACAGATCACAGCCAACCCCTCATCTTCCCAACATCAAGATATCCTCCTGTCCCTGATTCCCGGGGACAAATCAAAACGCTCGATACGGATATATCCTGCGTCGCGACCGACCTCAAAGAGCGGCCAGTCTCTCCGAAGTAAGAGTTCGGTCAGCACAGGGATGAACGGCAGTGGTGGAAAACAGGGAGGCGATTCTGTCCTGGTCACGCTCGATGTTAGCTTGCCGTAAAGGGACTGGCGAGATTCTAGGGTACGGGGATGGAAGGAGGGCCATCTGGTCAATTTGATTGTCCGCGCCGTCGCTGCCGACAAGTTGTGGCATCATGTACAAGAGCCACTCTACCCTGCCAGGTTGCCGTACTTCAAGACTTCCAACACAGATACAGGCTTGGCGCAGGGTTATTACTTGGACGGATACACGGCGCATTTTCATGAGGACGGCGTCATGTTCAAGGAGGTTAGCCAGGACTTATCAGCGCAGCCGGCGGCAGCTTGACAACCACCAGGCCATTGACGGGTAAGGGTTAAAGCCGGTAAAGCGACTCGTTTTTGCTTTGAGCGCATGCTGGGAGGCCAGAAGGACTTGAGTGTGCTTTCTGAAAGAGAGACAGGAAAGATCGAAGAAATTGGGTGACTGAGCAGACTACTGAGCAAGATGGTGGGTCACAGCTATGCTGATACTATTACTTTGAGAGATGGCGCTGTATCAACGGCGAGATTTTCCTTGTCATAGAGGGGCGGCTCTACTGTATATCAAATCTACGATTCATTTCAATGGGATTCGAGGCTGGGAACACAAAATGTTCAAAAACCATTTATGCAGAAAGCAAGAACCTAAGAATATGGAAAACGCCAACTGTGATTTCCTATGCTGCTGGCCCGAAAAAGGAGGGCGACTATTTGAAGGACTTGGGGGTATCTCTGAACTCGGATCATGCTGCTTCGCTATCTGCTTGTGAGAGACAGACGCGGCTGGGGTATCTCAATTGTTCAATGGTGCGTGAAAAGCAATATTCTCCGACCGTCCTTCCCGGTCCGTTAGCCCAACTGTGGTCATGTGTTTGTGTGTTAGGGAATGAATGCTTGAAGAACGAAGGGTATCATCGCTTCAGCAAGTTTCGTATTGGCGTCAAAAGGGGTATAATGTTGGATTAGACGCTTGTCGACTAGACTGAAGGACAGTGCTGAAATTATGAAAACAAACTCCGCGGAACCGCGTTGGGAGTAGTGGTCGGGCAAAGCACGAGAGTCAAAGGCTTGATATGAAATCGGTTGCGCGCTTCTGGACAACCGGCAGATGTTGTGTGAGATTTGAGCTCTTGATCATCCATCAAGCATCGTGTCCGTTCCCGGAAGACGTAGCCTACTGGGCAGCAGGAGTGTTCGCCGGGGCAGGGTCGGCGGGCTTATCGGTAGCCGCTGGGGCATCGGTTGGGGCAGTGCCTGTAAAGAGTGTGAGACATGCTGTTGTTACCGCGACAGACCGGAATATACTCACCAGCAGGAGGAGCAGCGGCATCACTGGACGAAGGCGCAGCGGCAGTATCTGTAGGCGTTGGCTTAGGAACTGCTGCAGCAGTGCCATTGGTATCTGTCTTGGTACCAGCAGTGCTGCTCTCCTTGTCCTTCTTGCGTCTGAAGAGAGCCTTGAGCTTGTCCATTGCGTCGAGGGCTGTGATTAATCGACTTGTATCAGAAAGGGATGTTGATCTTGATCTTGTATGTGAAAGCTAATCCGGGCCACCGGAGGAACAGGGGTTTCGAATGTAGGAGATTCAGAGGAGAGACATACGAATTCCAGGCATATGGGCTGGCAGAGATTTGGGCCTGGGGAGGGACGGGTTTAAGTAGGCGCGAAGCAGTTGGGTAGGTAGGCACGATGTTTCTGTCCGGTTCGATAGGAACGGGCGGGAGGGGGGGGATGATAGGGTCTTCCGAGGTGATAACTAGTCAGAAGGGAGTGAGGAGCGATGCAGTGAGTGGACAGTCGGACGTGACGCAAGAGCGATGGCTTGGAGAGTAAGATGGCTCAAGACGGCAAGATGCGAAGGTTGTTGACCTTGTCTCGTGATGGCGCAACAGGGAGAAGATGAGGTGAGGGTGGAGGAGGATTGGACGAAGAGTCGCACTTCGAGTCGGAGATGCCAAAACTTTAGCTTGGCTGGATAAGTGATCAGGTCTGATTGTTTAGCAGCGATTCAGGCATTTCCCGGAAGCGAAGTAGGTAGTTTGATGCTGGTTAGTCTTTTCGGTCCTGGAGTCTTGAGCGCGGTCGCACGGAACAGGTCGCCACTGGGCAAATGAGAAGTTGTATAGCGCATCGAAGCTTAAGCTGCGGACTTGGGGACTCCAAACTGCGCCTCACAACGCGCACCAACTGCTAGTCTCTTGTGATCTTCTGATCTGCGAGTCACTCGCCCACGTTTCAACGGTCACCACATTCCTCCTTTTGAATAAGATAAGCAGGCATTCCGATGCCGACCAATACTGATAGTGTTTCGTGCGCTTCTTTGACCGAGTCGACTGGTCTAAATGTCCGTCTTTCCAAGGTTCTGCGGGTTGCCTAAGGGCAGATCGAATAGGCACACCAAGCTCTTATTCCCAGTTCACCTGGCTAGCTTGACACAACATCAAATTGGTCTGGGATGCGCACAAGACTTACCTGCTGCTGTCTCACATTGACGAAGTTCGGCTTTCCCCGCGGAATCCCTACTTGTTCATCGTTCGTCAGGGCTTCAAATCTAATGCGTCATTATGGAAGTGAGATTAGACACCCAAGGAAAAGAAAGATGAGAATAAGATCTTGGGTTGAACAGCTATTTCCCCACTGACAATGGGCGACGCTGGGGATAAAAAGCGCGGCGGGAGGCCGGGCTGCTGACAATATCCACAGCATCGACGCTGCAGACACTGACGTCTATGCTTGCTCATCCAGATCGCAGCCATCGCAGCCTGATTACCTTTTCACTACGAACCTCCGTTTGCCTTCCTGCCTCACACTGCCTCGTCGACGTCCGCCATACCTGACAGCCTTGAGTCTTACCCCGAGACTGCAATATCTGGGGCTCAATGGAAACTCCACCACACTCGTTGCCTATCCAGAAGGGTGTCTCCCAAACAAAACCCCAATGAAGCGCGGCAATTCCGCCGTTGGAGAAGTTGGATGACAGCCCAATATCTCTCCCCGCACATGCTCAAGCTCGGTACCATAGCCTACGGCTAGCGGGGTATTCGAGGTTTGATGGCATTGATCTATAGAAGAGTTCTCATATTCGCAGCCTGCTTTGACTGAGAAATTCGACCCTCCAAGATCAGCTGCTCTTCCCTCGAACGGTTTCAATACATCGGAAAAAAGAGGCAACCAATCACCTCGACACCATGCGTCTCGACTACGTCCCCAACCCTCCAACCAATCTCTCCCCGGAGGACCAAGAGGTCCTGGAGCGGGTCAAGGCACGCCGGGGTGCCATGGGCCTTATCGCGCTGGATTTAACCCTTTTGCATGCTCCCAAGATCGCAGATGGTTCGTCGTAGCCGGTTACTGGGAATCCCGGTGTCCAGCGCTAACAGATTGCTAGGTTGGAACGCCCTCCTCGGCGCGGTGCGGACGAAGAACTCCCTGCCAGACGATATCCGCGAGATCGCCATCTGCCGCCCAGCCTTGATCAACCGAGCCTGGTTCGAATGGAATGCCCACGCCCCTATCCTCTTGAACTCCGCTGGCTTTTCGGAAGAAAAACTGTCTGTGGTGAAACAGCTGCACCCGACGTCCAAGGGAGCGCTCGACGATCGCCAATGGGCCGTTCTGAGATATGCGGATGCCATGACTCGGGAGGTGTCTGTCCCTCAGAGTGTCTTTGACGAAGTCAAGGCTGCCGGTTTCAGTAACCAGGAGATAGTCGAGATGACGGCCACAGTTGCGAGTTACAACATGGTCAGCCGGTTTTTGGTCGCATTGGATATTGGAGAGGCAAACGACAAGGCTCCAGATTTTGCCAAATAGGGGAGAAGCGCTGGACGGAATCCTTTTGACAAGGATTGGACCAAGAGTCGCTCCTTGCTCAGCTCCAGAGGCTATCTTCATTTAAACCATATCGTATAAGACAGTCGCTTGACTCTTATCAAAGTAACCTCCAGGTCAGATTTCAGCTTCCTTTCCTTCTCCGTAGGCTAGCGTAGGCGAGCATATGCTAGAGCCCCCAGAATCACGTCCGTGACTCGTCTCAACAGGCAAGCTCTTGGGAGTTCTCATCGAAGCCAGCGTCCAGCCACCCGCTACTGCCTTTAACATAGTTTCATCGAAGGGCTCGAGTGGTCTCCAACCCGTTCTACTCCGTGGATTTTGCACACCGGAGTTATGTCTCTGATATCGGGCCTCGAATTTCCCGCGGGTGATCTTGTCTCTTGTGTTCATAACTCTCAGTGACCATTCTCTCATTTTTCAGTAAACAGCCACCTTCTTGTCCATGTCGGTCTGCTGAAACCTCAATTGACACCAGTCGCCACATGAGATCGGTTCGTACTTTGGGGGATTCTTCTCGTCCACGCAGCTGGGCAGCACGCCGCACTTCTCGTTGAAATTGAACCCGAAGAAAAATGGCATCGAATACCTAGTCAGGGGAAAGGTCGGTCAGCAATTGGGGATGTTAGACGATAGCAGACAACCCAGACGACGCACCTGTCGACCGTGGAACGGTTGTATACTCTGTGCACGGTCGACTTCATCCGGTCGTTGGTCAAGCGCATCAGATAGTCGCCTATATTGACGACGAAAGTGCCTTCGATCGGCGTCGCCTTGATCCACTGCCCTTCTTTGTTCAGCACTTGCAAGCCGCCGTTCATATCCTGCCAGAGCAACGTGAAGCACTGGAGGTCGGTGTGCGATCCGAGCCCGACGTCCTGGCTCTTCGCCGCGTCTTCTGCCGACATGGCAGGGTAGTAGTTGAACACGCCGTCGCTTCCAGGGTAGGTCGTCACGGCGTCGAAGTAATCCTCCGGAAGATCCAGGCAGAGAGCAAATATCCTGACCAGCCTGCGTGCAAGCTTGAGACATTCCTGCCAGTAGGCGATACAATCACTTTTGTAGCCAGCCAAGTGTTCCGTGCCTTCCCAGACATAGTTCTCCCCGCGGATATATGGCTGGACTTCCGCGGGTACAGCGTCAGGGTCCTTGGGATCTGGATCGTATTGCGGCTCGTATCTCCACGCGAAAGACTCGCGGTAGTCCACTGTGCATGGGTCAAATCACATCAACACACGCGAGCAACAATGTCTCGGGGGGGTGGGGAGTCCATGTAACTGACATCCTTCCGAAGGACTGGCCATTGCAGTGTTCTTTGCTGAATAGCCATTGTACCACTTCCCTTTGGACTTGGACACCAACATTTTCTTGTCCTCGGGCTGTGCGAAGAAAGCCCGGGAGGCGTCCAAAGCAGCTTGGATGGTGGTTTCGGGGATGGCATGATTGCGGATGTAGAAGAATCCCGTATTCTCGGCCGCATGCTGGATGTCCTGGGCGAGAGCCTTCCGGGCCTCGAGATCGCCGTATATCGGACTGAGGTCGATCAGCGGGATCTCGTCTGGTCGGGCGTCTCGGGGCGGATGCGTCGATACATTGCGATAGACCGGCCCGTAAGCCGTGCGAAGCTCAAGTTTCACAAACCCCGGCTGCTCGACTTGGGACATTGCTGACATTGCTGTTACGAATGGACGCTCCGCAACGATTGGGATTGACCCGGCGGGCGGTACGACTCGGTCTTTGATATATCTGAAGTCAATAAGTGCGAGGTTGATGCCTTGCTTTAGGCAGAAGCTTTCAGGGGGTGGACAGCCTTCCTATTATGTTATCATTCACACCTACCAGGACATGTCCGTGGGCGGCGAGCTCCGAGATATGTGGCATGTATTTACCTTGAAGAGGACATGAGAGTGAGCAATTACCCGTCTGCCTGAGGAACGGATGGTAAGGTGGTCGAGGCGTGTCAGCTTGATAACATTCGGCATAGGATGTACTTTGTTCCGTTGCGATACAGGGTGATTCTTTCAACGTCAAACAACCTCCTTTCTTCACACACGCAAGAACTTTCTCTCTGTGTCCCAAGTCGACACATATATTTGACCGGAAGCTCTCATCTCCTCGTCTTTGATGGCCTCGTGCACTTACTGACCAAGAATCCAGCACACTGGTAAAGACAGACAGCAAGAGAGAAAGGATCCAATGGAAGAAATCCCAATAGTCCCTCCAACGAATGATTCCCAGCCTCGAAGTCTCCCTCACCTCTGATCCCGAGCCATGCAGTCGATAGAGCCTGGCCCAACACCGGCTCGAGATATATCATGAGCTGTTCCCTTTCGCTCACGGCGCAAGGAGTATGTATGAGGCGCGTTGCCGAGTGAGTCGGCGTGAAAGTGTGATAACATACTTCAAGGCTGTGCTGCCTTTGCCAGATCTTCTTTCTTGTGTGTCTCATCCCCTCCTATTTTGTCTTTTCCGCTCTCGCCACCTCCTCTCTTACCATCGCCATCATTGCCTTCTCCACGGCCCACGCAGGCAGCCTCATCATCAGGCCAATCTGCAACCCATGAGGCCAGTACGGCGTGCAGACGGGATAGCCACAGCCCAGCTTTCCCAGACACGCCTTCGCCGTCGTCGCCACGTTTGGGGAGAATAGGCCTTCCATCGCGGCCGCGACACCATCATCATCAACATCACCACCACCACCACCACCATCACCGCCCAACTTCGGGGTGATGACCCTGCCCACAATGACGGACATGACATCGACATCGAGGCCCTGGACCCTCAGCTCCGCGGCCAGGGACGAGCTCCATCTCGACACGAACCCCTTGGCCGCCGAGTATGCGACGAGATAGGGTGCCGGCAGGGCCTCCACGCCACTGCTGACGCTGAGGATCGCCGCCGGCTGGGCCCTGTCGCGTGCAAGCACCGGGATCAAGACACGAGTGATCTGCGCCATGAAGCGTGCGTTGAGGTTGATGACGGCGTCGAGTTCCCCGGCCGATCTGTCCGTGAGAGGGCAGTATCCGTGCTTGAACCCGCCGGGCCCGCCGACGTTGTTGACCAGGATCGTCAGCCTGAGGCCCCCGACCGCATCTAGCACTTTCGTGTCGAATCCCCCTGGCCGGGTTTCCGCGGCGTCGAGGACGAGCAATCGGACCTCACACCCCTGAAACTCCGTCTCCAGCTCGGCCTTGACCCTCTGCAATTTCTCCTCGTTGCGCCCATGGACCACCACGCTGAACCCGCGCGCGCACAGCTCCCGCGCGAAGCCTTTCCCGATCCCGTCGCTGGCGCCGGTGACCAGGGCCCACGCCCTGCTCTCTTGCCCGGGTGTCCTAGGTTTGTAGCGCGAGAGGTCCGAGGAGTACAAGTAGAACTGGACAACGAGGAAGATTTTGTAAAGGAAGTGTATCAGTGTGAGGAAGCCGAGCGCGGAAGAAACGTCGCGGAGTGAAATGGCCATTCTTCTCCTTCCTCTCCGTCTTTCTCTTTCTCATTCCTGTCTGGGGGCTTGGTTTCTGTAATATCTCCTTCTACTCAACCCTTCTCCTTCTTTTCCTCTCTTGCGAGTCTTATGTCCCCCCCTCCCTGTTCTCTTTTCCCGCTCTCGTCTCTTGTTGTTGTGGGGAACGAAGTAAGTCTATCGTGAAGCTACCGTCGATAGTTCCATTTCAGTGTGTAGCGTGGAGAAAGTCCAGCCTTCTTGATGTCGGAAACGGAGCTTGAGGTCTCACGCTTGCTTGCTTACCTGCATCCACTCGTGTCTGTGTGCATGCATGCACACCACCCACAAACACGAATACAACGAATACACCAAGGATACGAAGGCACCAACAACTTTGACGCCGCGCCCGTGTCCAAGGAGTCCAGACTGCTCTGCTTCTCTTGGCAAATGACTGACTAGCCGACTGACTGAGCGTGACACGAGCCCAGCAATGGTCTCGTAGACGCAAATCAACTTGACTTGAACACGACTTAACCCTGGCGTAATCTGGGCTCGTGTAGTATACGATTTGGACTTCCGCCTCTCTAGCAAAAAGCACACCATTTCGCGCTTTTCCCCTTCTGTTGCCAGCTTACCTTTGAGTGTATGGTACCGTACCTAAGAATACAGCAAGGTTCAAGATGGACGCACACCTCTGAAGTACCTGTGCAATAGAAATGTATGTCAAGAGCTCGAGACAGAGCGACCAGTCCGCAACGTCACTCCCCAAGAAATTGAGCTGCCGAACGTTCTCTGTACACATATCCGACATATTGAAAGCTGTCGAGCACTTTGGCAAGGAAAGAAAAAACAGACGCAAACATGGAAAAGGTATCTGTGGAAGTCTTCTGTGGTTGACTCTCTGTCTCCTTGAGACAATCCGTTTTCATTTCAGTGTTTCTGTCTTGTGGAAACAGCTCCTATCGTACTCTGTTCAGTCTGGTGTCTCGATGCTGAGAGACATATCGCCCACGCTTTGGGGATTTCAGTTCAGCTTCACTATGGTACATGTATGTGCACATAACGCGTATTCGCCGTCTATTGAGCATATCGCTATGCAGAGTGTCACAGGCGTCGCTCATTCCTCTGCAAAGTAAAGACGATCTCAAGTCTCTGGCGGAGTAAAGACGAGTTCGATTCCTTCACAGAGCACAGAAGACCTCATTTGTTCCCAAAGTAAGTGAGAGCTCGCAGCCATCCATTCTCCATCATAGCCGCAAAATCGGGAACCAAGAGCACACTGCTGCTCGTATTCTCGTCAGCTGCAGCAGGTCGTTCCATGACATAGTCGATCATCGATATGAGACCGTCGGTCCAATGCTTCATCTTCCCCCCGTAGAACCACTCAAAGTCATAGTGCTTGTGCAGTGCGTCCGACTTCTTCTGGAGCTCCACGCGCAAGTCTTCGAGGTGCTTGCGTGCGTAATCGGCAATCAGCTTGCTGCTGACATCGGTGACGATTTCGCAGAGAGTGATCGCGGCGGTAGACCAGGCGTGAATGTCAAGGGGGTTGTACCGTGGAGCGCCAGAGGTTGCCTTTGCGTCTTCAATGAGGACGCTGGTCAGATTGACGGCACGTTCGAGAATGGGAGATGGGAGGGGAACCCTCTGTCCTTGATAGGGGCTCATCATAACCTCCATGAACCAATGGAACTCCTTGACAACCGCGGAGTCTCTGAGGCTTTCGTCATAACTGACAAGGTGCATGTCGAAGACATCTTGCCAAAAGATCTTCCGAACCAACCTCGCTTCTGGAGTAGCATCCCCGCGTGGCCAGAAAATCTCAGAGAGACAGTCAAGCTGGTTTGAGCTGGTTTGCAGGTATGCGGCTTCCACAGTGACGGTGCTGGAATTGACGTTCCGAATCGAGAGGCGATGTGGGTTGGTCACTTCGTCAGGATGAATTGCCAGGCTCAGGAAGTGATATTTGCTCGAGAAAAGGATACAGTTCATAGCCAGGTTGAGGGTGTCGATGAAAGCGGCCTGGTCGGGGAACGCGATCGGGATCTCACCACGGATGGCTGCGCCCCGTAGCTTGTTCAGGACAAATCGGCTGCAGTCAAGCAGATGTAGTTTAGACTTCTCGTCATCGCCCTCCATATGCTTGATGTCATGCTCGCAGGTCAACGACACCAAGGCAAAAGCCCAGGCCAATGCAAGATTGGTCTCCAACGAATGAGTTATTGGCACCCCGTAAACGGCACGAGAGAGATACTCTAGCAACTTGTCGTAGTTCTCAAAGTTTTTGGAGCTGAGTGCTCGGGTTGGGCGGCTGATGGCTGGGTCGAGATCGTGATTCAAGGAGGAAGACTCGAGAGCGCCGTTGAGGGTGACTCCAGCTTTGAGGTCCGGCAATAAGTCGACGGCGACGGCGAGCGCATGTTGCATGTCGACGTCGGCTTTGCTGACAACCGCATCGACGATGTCATCACTGGGGAGTAAAGGAAAGAGCGGATGATACTGTTCATAGTACTTGGCCAGAAACGGATGATCCATCTTGAACGGTGGCACGTCTTCGTTGGGTCCCTGGATGCGCGGACGTTTGGTACGATGAGCGCTGTCGAGCTCAACAAAGAGTGTCCCGGTAGAGTCGCGAAAATCAGGCTTCGGGTTGGCCTCTTCTTCAGGAATCGCAGCCGGAAGGGTTTCGTTGGGGGCGATGGCGAGGCTTCCGCTGGCACGCGAGCGAAGACTGGAAGCGATCGAAGTGATGCCCCAGCCGCCAGTGCTTGGAATGCGATCCCGCTGAAATTCGGCTCTGGAAAATGGGTTGACAGTTGTGGAAGCAGAGAAAGAAGAGGCGCGGTTAAAACTTGGGCCACTTGGCTCATCAGGTGAAAAACTCTCGGCGAACCCTGTAAGACCGGCATCCAGCGACTGCCTCTGCTTTTGTTCTAATCCGTGGACTCGCTCTGCCAGTGCGCTGATATATCTGTGTCACGTGTTAGTCTTTCATCGCCGACGATATCGATAGACAAGATCCATCAACGAGACAACTGACCCTTTGCTTGGACCACGTTTCATAGGCTTGCGTTCAAATTCACAGTTCACACCAGCCTTCTGGCAGTTTGTGCAAGTCTTTGGAGTGCCATCCGCTTCAGTGGGTGCATCACATTTAACCTAAAGGTAGGTTAGCACCAAGGAAACCACTGTTGTGCTCTTCGCTGTGAAGTTCGTAACCGCACCTTCTTCCTCCGACATTCGTCGCACGCACGAGATGCCTTTGAGCGTTTTCTCTTGCCACCAGTTTGAGGATCTTGGAGCGTTTCAGAGGATGCATCGATGCTTGAACGTGGGCCAGCTGAGGGGAAGGTCGGTTGGTTTGGTGTTTGCGGAGGGGCCATGGCTGGATCAGTGGCAGAGGAAGCTGCTACACCATTTGGGCCCATGGGCAAGTTGTTGTTCATGGTTCCATGGTTGATCTTGTCTATCGAAGCTACCCCCTCTTCCATCGGTCGCGCATAGGGAGGCATTGGGTAGTTCGGCGACATGCTGGTCAGCTCGGTGTCGATCGGGTAGTAGGACGAGGCGAAGTGGGAGGAAGCAGAGCCGACGAAATTGCCTGTCGGATCGTGAGAGGGTTGGTCGCGACCACCATCTGGCCCTGCCATCTTTGTGTCCAACGCGATGGAGCAAGAAAGAGATAATGCCGTGCTTCCGGAAGATGGGGGATGGTGAAAAGTGAGTCGCGACTGAGCGGACGGCAAGTGATGCTTTGGTTAAGCCGAGTTCACGCTTATGCCGAATTGGGGACTAGCGTTGTCTGTCTTTGGTGGGAGACTCGAGCCTCGTGCGGCCTACCTGCCCTGAGCGTTGGGCTCCTGGCCGATACAGCCCGACCATTGCGTGCATGGCCAAAATCTGGGGAGAGCTGGAAGGCTCTGTCCGATACCGACCCACGCAGTCTCGCTCCACAGCCTCATGGAACGGATGCACTTTTGACCGACATACGACTGGCGCGTTCACAATCCTGCAGAACACACCGATTGTTCTCGGCACGAACTGTGCGGCAAGACGAAGTGCGCGGCATGCGTTGCCACCACGACGGGATGCCGCTTGCCGAAGCATTGTCTTGAGACGTCCACGATTCTTCCTTAATGCTTATACGAAGAAAATGAAGACGCGAAACGTCCGATCAGAGGGGCCAACGGTCATTCGCCAGAATGCCTGATAAAAAGCTAGGAGTCTACAACAATGAAGGGGAAATATCCACTCGCCTGGTAATTGCATTGGAGCACGACTCCATACTTCGTACACTGAGGGACAATGAAGAGAAGGGGAGACCCAATATGGATATCCTCAAAGCCGCTCACAAGAAGTCGCCCAATTGCCTCGATACCCATAGGGCGGTGACTTTTCCACGAGTAGATCACTATGGACATAAAGCAATGGATGTCTCCAGGTCAAAAATGGAGGCAGGGTCAGAGAGCAGGGCTGTACAACGAGCAAGAGATGGGAGAAACGGAAAGGTCCATAGTACAGGTAATAGACTACGCTTTCTTGACTATTTCGTTCGAAGACCCTGAACGAACTCGCTTGATCATTCTTGATGAGCTCTTGAAAGATGCAACGTGCGATGGAGTCTAGTTGACGAAACCAAAGGAAGTAACAGCTGGGTGTCACGAGGAGCAAGCAAAAGGTGTCCGACAAATATCCATGTTATCACGGTCCAGGTCGTTTGAATATCTCATTGATGTGGTCTGTGCTTTCAATACATGTGACATAATCAGAGGTGTACGAGAAGTCGCCGTGTATAGACATCAGCGTCTCAAGGAGCCTAGGGGCAATGCGATCATCCGTCCTGGCATATCACATCAAAACTGCGGACCGGTTCGTGGGAGTCGCAGCAGCTCGTACTATGTCGAAAAGGCTGGACGAGAAATGAGCGAAACAAACCCCGTGAACAAGTCTGTATGTATGCCGCATGCTCTTATTCGTATTTCCCTGTGGTACCAATCTTCTTCTTTGGGCCCATGGGGTTTGCGCCCACACAACATCCCTCCCTCCCTCAACCCAAAATTCTTGTGAGAACAAGAAAAGCGTCATGTCTGCCATGTGTCTGGGTCGGCCGCCATTCGCACCGTCACTCGTATGGTTCTCCCAGTCTTTCCACCGTGCTATGAGCGAATTGTTGCCTCAGACCCATGTACAGAAGGGGAGCAGGCGTCGCATGGGACCTTCGACGGCCTCTGGCATCGGGGACCCAGGGAGGGATGAAATCCAATGGAGAAGCGCTGACTGAGGGAGGGGGGCGGACACTGGAGCCGGGTACCGCAAGAGCCCACCAGGTCTCCATAGCACCCACACCCTCCTTTTCAGCCACTTCTCACCCAGGTCGGCTCGTGCATGCAGGTGGGATGTGATGCTCCTGTAGGAAGATGGTCTTCTGCATGGTCTTTCCTTTTGCTGTTTGAGTCCCAGCCTGTTATCTGTGTCAGCTGCTGAATATGCATAACGTAACTAGCCACATGGGTTGCAGCCAAGGCCCCGATGTCCTGCAAGCCGGCTGCGGACTCCCTTAAGATCCCTCCCCCCCTCCAGAAGTTAGTGCTCGCTTTGGTTTTCCTCTTGGAAGACTTGATTTTCAGAGTTTGCGACTCCTACTCGTCGGAGGCGCGGGCAGGCCTCCGCAGCAAAACGCTGATCGTCATGAGTCGGACTTGATGAGGTCAGGAATGGCCATTTTGTGGCGTTGGAGTGGAGGGCCATTGTCAAGTTTTTCTGGCCTGAGGTGCCGCGCCTGCCTGCGCCAGGCCCCATTCCCGCCCTGTGCGCTGCACTGGCGCAGGGAGGAAGGGAGACTTAGGGAGCGCCTCGATTGGTCTAACTGCGCTGTCGACCGTCCTCCTGTCCAATCTGGGCCCCTGGATCTCCTCGGCATCCCGCACGTTTTTTGACATTGCGCAACAAAATGCGTGTGGAAGCGATTGGACACCACGCAAGCCCTTCCTGGACCTCCCTGTGCATCTCCTCCCTCCCAATCTGCGCTATCCCGGCGGCGACTACCCTTCACCCTTCACCTGGCGGGGGGAGTTCGTGTTGCTGGACTAGGAACTCGTCGCTTATACTTTCTGCCCTTGCTGCTGGTCCTCCTCCTACAGACCTAGGAGGGTCGTTCTACTGTGACTACTCTTTTGGTGTCTAATACTGCATCTCCTCGCCGGCCTGCTCCGCGAGGGAGTAATTTCTCCTTTGTCTCTGTCGCGTCCGGTTGGCTCGGTGCTGAGCGGAGTCTGCGGTAATTTCACGGCTGACAGGATCATTTATGTCTCAGTCACGCTCGCTTGAGGGGCTCTTCCTGGGCGCGCCTCTTTTCCTGACTTCTTGTTCGGGGGATGGGTAGGGGGAGGGAAGCAGGGGGAGTTTAAGCTAGGCGATCCCCTCCCGCCTCCCCCTCCTCCCACACAATACGAACACCCTAGGAATTCTAGTTTGAGACTTCTTCCTGTGAATGTTATCATCAGCGAATGTCAATGTTGAACCTCTTCCAGCGCCCGCCCATGACTCCGCAGCGGGGGCATCCGCGGCGCATCGGTGCGAGACCTGGTTGGACCGTCACCACAGGACTGCTGATGATCTGTCCAACGCAGTCGCTGCAGACGCCACAGATACACTCGGTGCAAGCGAAGGCATTTTTCAGTAGCCACGGCCGACTGCACGACGCGCAGTAGATCTCCAATACATCCGATTTGCTGCCAAATGAGGATGATTGGGAGTGCTGGTAAGGGTGTGAATGGTGCTGGAGGGGGCTAGTGTTATCGTTGGACGATGCCGATGTAGGGAGGCCGGAACCAGAGATGTGGAAATTCTGACCGGATCCCGCGCTCTCTAAGGACTCGACCGAAGGGAATGGCTCGGGATCATTGGGTCCCAGGATATCTGGTGGCGGTGGAGTCAGGGTGCGCTGCAGCGGAGAGGCATTGTATTGCCCAGGTTGGTGGTGCAGGTGATGACCAAAGGGACGGAAGCCCGGGGGCAGCGACGAGCGCTTGTTGACATCCCCACTGGTCGAGATGCTGTCCGCGGCGGACAATCTACGAGCGGTCGTGGTGGTGGTGTTGGTGGTGGGCGCATTGCCCGAGCCAGCAGCGGTGGCGGCAGCCGTGGTAGAGGGCGGAAAGTTTGGCGACTGCGGCATCTGTAAGTGAATGCCAAGGGCATGTTAGCAAGGTTGATTATCGATAGTCTAACGCGAACAAGAAAAAGAAAATGAGGAGGTTGGTGTACACATTAGAGTAATTAACTGAGGGTGCATAAACTTTTCGGTGACAGAAACCCCCCTGGCTCTGGCTCGTCTCAGTCGCCTGGCCCGACCGCCACAGAAAAAAGATGGTTTCATCACCCGCATGTGGTCTGACCGAGAAAAATAAAAAACCAATGCTGTGTTTCTTATTCTTCCGCTCGCTCCAGAGAGTCCGTCCCCGGGGCGTTTCGTCATCTCCTCCCCATTGAATCGGTCCGTAATTGAGGTCGGGGTCCTGGAAAACACATCAATCGTGATTGACCTTTCCAGAACCGCCAACCGTTCAAAAACCATCGACTGACACAAGGGAGGAGTTTCCTCTTGCCCGGGAGCCGTCTTCTGTTGCTCGCATTTGATCCATTTTGCCTTTCGTGCGGGTATAGCAAGACATGACAGTCGTTCGTTTCGTTTTGTTGTGTTTGGCAATAGTAGTGACAGTAAAATAGTACAAGACAATATTCCCTTTTCTGGGGGGGGCCTTCCTCCGGGGGGTTCCTCTACAGAATTTCGATCTCTTGGCAGCAGCAAGTAAACAGAGGACAATCGAAAAATGTCGTCTGACTTACGGGAGTGAGATCACGATCATCATCAGCCTCAGTAGCACTCGTGGCAGCCTCGATCAGATCTTCCCATCTCTTGCCTTGAACCCAGGCCGCCGTGGGTGGTTCGGCAGACATTGCTTTTCGGCCTTCGACGCTCAGTCTTCGGGAGAAATCCTTGGCCGAAAATTCCCTAGATTTTCCGCGTTCGTGCTTGCCCTTGCGCGCATTTTGCCCCATCGATGGCTTTCGGGGTCGCGGAAGTCTCTCGCCGCGTCTTTGGATGGGGGGTAAAGATGAATATCGACTGCCCGGAGACTGTAGAAGAGATGGTAATAGTTCGCGCGGGCGAGTGGGCTGGAATGGTGGCAGGGTATCTTCATGAAATTGAGCGCGTAGCGAGGGCAGTTCGAAACCCGACGACTCGCGTTTGTAGTCTGAATCTGGGAAAACATCCTGGCGTGCGAATGAGCACAGTTCTGGCTGTGGCTGTAGTCTCGTCTCCTAGTGATACTTACAAAATCGGAGTCCCAATTGTGCAGTTGTGTCAGGGCAACAGCAGCATTGGCAGCCGCAGGGGGTTGCGCAGTCATTGTGCCTGCTCCGGTTTGTTCAAACAGTCCACTCGCACCCGCTGCATTGTTCTCAGTATGGGTAAGGAAGGGAGTCATAGTGCCAACATACAAGGGCCTCTGGGAGCAGGAAGGGCGGCAGTTGGTTGGATCTGAGGGCGTTGCGAGGGAGGAGTGCTGATCATTAACTGGAAACTCTCCTCTGTAGCAGGCAATTTGGGAATATAATGATCTGGATGGGCGCGTCGAATGTGTTCTTGCATCGACCGGTACCGTTTTTCCTATAAATGTCGGGGTCAGCGGGTTGGCGACGCGCAGAATTGGGTTAGGACGAGCGCACCCCAATGCATCTCTTTCTGCACTGTGAGCCATCTTGGTTTGTGAGGGGACACACAACTTCATTTTCTGCATCCGTCGACACGAGAAAAGAGCTGGTGAGGGCAGGTTTGGGCGGCATGGCCTCTCAGCGCTGACCCTAACCGCAGGTGCGAGTTTTAGGAGAGAAGGACGAAGGTCGGCGGCATTGATCGGACAGTCCACAACAAGCTTGGCTGTTTTTGAGCTGGGAGGGAACCGACGTAATGATGGGTCCTCCTTCACATGATTTGTTCCTCGGGAAGAATAGGGTCGAGGAGAGAGCACAACACAACAGAGTCAACTGCTGGCCTTTCGACGAGTGTGCAAGGAGACGGGGAGGAGGGAAGGAGAGGATGTCGGTTTGGATGAGAGGAGAGGGTATTTTGGACTGTTGAGAGTTGGTGGGATGGATCAAAGAAAGAAAAAAGAGCTCTCGAGCTTGGATTGAGGGGTGAGCCTGTCTAGTTACCCTAAGCTCTGTCGCTTCGGGGGGGAGGAGCTTGCCCTGGTTGGTTTGGGGGCTTTAATTGGCACTGGCAGCTTCCCTCTTTCTCCGGAGGTTCCCCTCTCTAAGCTCAGCAAGCTGCAGCTGTTCCAAGCGCCAACGCCCGTTAACCTTTGGCATCACCACCTGGACAGGCAAACCAACGCGAAATCCAGTAATGTCAGACAGCATCCACACACGTGCACCACGCGGGCCCAAAGCTCGCCGTCAGTGTCAGACATCGCTGCCTTTTCTGGTCCCGGGCTTCCGATGCCCTCAACAACCAGGAACGAACAATCACGCTCTCCAATCAACCACCATCTCCCTCACACCACCCCAAAGTTGCCCAGCACAGCTTCTGATCGATGACAATCCATTGCATTCACTTTTCCTCCTACTGGCTACTTTTGCTTGGTACCTAGTCAGGTACTTACACCAATCATGACCTTGCTAGGAGCTATGGGTCCCCCCTCACCTCACCCAAGGTAGCTCTGCTCTGGGGGCTATCGTCACCTGTTTGGGAGCTTGGGATCGATGATCGATGCTGATGGCAACGCAGAGGAGAGCTCCAGCCGTCCACTAGCATGTGCGTTACCGCCAATCCTCGCAGCATTGAATTTTGAGGCCTGCTTTCACTCGCTGCAAGATGCTTTGTGGCCCCGGACAAGCTTGAGCTCGGGCCAACCCAAGCTGCCACCCATTCCAACCGTCGGTGGGAAAGAGCTGTGTGTTCCGTCGATTCACAAAGCTATCATGCAGCATGCTGTCACAGCTGGAGCTTCTGTTCGCCTGATGTGGAAGTCATGCTGATGCAACACATGTTGCATCCGAAAACCATCGACTCGGACTTTGATTCCGGTGGGAAACATGATACAACGATAAGGGAATGAGAGAAATAGTCAGGAACCAGCGATCTAAGGACGGTGTGCTACAGGTCTGCCAACGCTGAAGTCGCGACAGCCAAACCAGCAGCTTGCCGATCGGAGCAATGCGCAACTGGACTGAACCAGAACCAGTCCCTTCAAGGTAATTGGCTTGACCACGCATCAAGCTGACGTTACCAACATGCTTGGGGTGGGACAGGAATCGATGACTGATCAATTCAAAAGCGTTGGTACTGCGCATAACACCTAGAAAGCTGTCTAGACTAAGCGTCTGGTCAAAGCACTCTAGCGAAATATACAGCCTCTGGAGGAAGTCAAAGACCCATCACCATAACTCCCTGGACATTGGACACCAGCAACTTGCAATCTGCTCGCCCCTGACGACCTAAAAGCCTTTGACATATCTGTGGGCATCGGTAACTTCCATCACCTCGAATCGCATTCCTACCTCGATATTTCCTTCATTCCTTGGGCAGCACAGCATCCCAAAACAGGGTTTAAACTTGATGCCTTCGTCAACCCTGCGGTAGCTGACCAACAGATCCCATGGCTGGTGAGCGTCCTTCTCTGCGGTATCGGGATCGACATTGGGCACCGTACAGCGAGCACATCTCGCAACCACATCAACATCGATTGCGTGCATGTTGCCACCGGTGAGTGTAGTCCAGTACGAGGAGTCGCCGTTGATGCGTACTTTCTTCCACGAATCTTCGGACCATGGCTTCCCCCCTTTGATTATGACATTTGGCCTGAACCGCTCGATGGTGATTTCGCTCTGGCCTTTTCCCTTCAGCCTTGAGTTCAATTCGGCAAGCGACGATTCGGAGGCAATCTGAATGGGGAGTACGTCTGGGAAGTTGACGCTTTCTGTACGTCCCAGGCGTTCAGGGGAACCGTTGCCGGCGCAGATCCTTGGCTCGGGACCCTTCATCACCAGACGAACTTCTTCTCCAAAGAAGTCTTTGAAAAGGTCCAGCATTCCGCGATCTGTGTAAGCATAGGCATCGGTGATATATTCCCAGATGTCGACTGATACTTCTTTGGTGTTGTCACTGAGCCATTCCTGACTAGGGTGAATCGGCACCTTAACTTGCTTGTCCGTGTCGTGGCCTATGGTTATGACAAGGCGGTCGGAGTCGTGATCGATGGCGGTGTTGATCAAGGTCATTTGTGGCTTCGTGCGGATGGTGATGAATTTATTGCTGCTGTCGATGAACTAATCAACCCCACGACGCATCGTCAGCCATCACCAGTAGAAGACGGAATGGATCTGAGTGGACTGCATTGTTTCGAGTGAGAGGGCGGATTCTGGTCGGAATGCAAAACTCACCATCCACCGTCTATCTAGCTCTAATCCCTGTCTCGTCAACCTTGCCGACTTCAGAGAGATCCCTCGGCATGACTTGATGGGATAGATGCGCAGGTCTGTGATCTCCGACACTGTGTTTGTCATTTTGAGCGGGTATTGGATCGAGATCTTTTCCTTTTGATCTAAGGTATTCTGAGACGGTTGGAGTTCTTTTTGTCACCTTGGGTATCGGTCGAGAATTGCAATCAGAAGGCAAAGCTGTAAGGAGGAGAAGGGTGCGGAAAAGGGCGGCGGTCCCCTGATATATCTATCAGACGACGTTGACCACTATTTCCTTTCGAGTTTCATCTACTCGTCTGGTCTAAATGATGACAGCGGATGGGGAGGAGCGATGAATGGGAGAGATGGTGCCGAAGTGAAACGAAGGGCCTTTTGATCGTCCTGTCACCGCAAATGCTTGGTGAACAATGGGATTTCCCGCTCGTTTGGTTTTGGCTTCTCGCCAGTGACAAAGATACGGACGTCACCATTATTGAAGCGGCGATAAATTGAGTCCGAAAAAGGCAATATATGCTCGTTGCGCCATGCCTTTTCTGGCTATTCCGAGCGAACAACCAACCGTCGAGGCCGCCTTGTCTTCAACCTTTCTCCGTGGACTTTGTCCCTCACTCATGTATACGGGGCTACTTCGCTAAGGCGTCCGTGGACGCCGCAGTCCGGTCGTTTCGCATTTCGGACAAACGGCGTGAATTAAGCGACTTTTGGCTATCGACAGCGAGCTTCGTCTTTGTAATTCTCCTCGCTCGCTCGCTCGCTCCCTCACTAGCTTTTGCAAAGAGCGATTTGAATACGAATCATACAGCGGTCTGATGGCTTGGAAGGCAATCAAAACCTTCCCAATATGGTCCTCGTCAGCGAATCACGTTTGACCGAGGACAATACTTGCGGTAGTTGGTCAGGGCAACAAAGCCGCGGCTTGTCTGGTATATATGGCTTGCACACCATAGCATTGGACGTCGAATTGTTCCAGCGTCCTCACAGATACAATATTTCAAGTAGACACGAGGCTCTGCCTGTCCTGTCTTGAGTCACCTGGTATGAGCTATTTCAACACGAGCAATCGGTCCGCAAAGTTCTCCAAAATGGAGCGGGTTTTCCAGATGCGGAAGCCCACCCATTCACCCCGACTCCCAAATATTAGAATGCGACTTGGAGTTTTGTCGACCAGAACCCAAGCACCAAACCTGAAGTCTGTGGGAAGAGAATCTCGGTTGCTCTTGGTTCCTGTGGTGCCAATCTAGTCCATTCATTCACCCTTCCTTTTCTACGAAAGCAATACGGCGTTCAGAGTAGTAAACGCCAGGAGTATCACCAAGGTCATACCACCCAAAACATCACTCAACACCATGTCAGAGCCGAAAACAATCAAAGTGACCCTGTCACAGATAGCCAAAATGATTGATCACTCCCTTTTACATCCGACCATGACGGACCAGGAAATTCAAGCCGGACTGGAAATCGCGAAGAAGTACCAGACAGCCACGGCTTGCGTCAAGCCGTATGCAATCGCGCAGGCGAAGGGCGCCCTGGAGGGATCAGGCGTTGCGGTCTGCCCCGTCATTGGCTTTCCCGCTGGCAACAGCACGATCGAAGTCAAGGTTTTTGAGGCAGCGAAGGCCGCGGAAGCAGGGGGCACAGAGGTCGATATGGTGGTCAATATCGGCAAAGTCCTCTCCGGTGACTGGGAGTACGTCGCCGAGGAAATCGGAGCAATCAACGCGGCAGTGCGGGACAAAGGGGCGATCCTGAAGGTCATATTCGAGAACGATTTTCTACGGGACGAGCACATCGTCAAGCTGTGTGAGATCTGTTCGGAGCTTGACGTCGCCTTCGTCAAGACGTCGACGGGCTATGGATTCGTCAAGCAGCCCAACGGCATGTACGCGTACAAGGGCGCCACCGTACCTCATTTGAAGCTCATGAGAAGGTACGCTAAACCGGGCATCCAGATCAAAGCCGCAGGGGGAGTCCGCACGTTGGACGATTTGCTCTATGTCATGTCCATTGGCGTCACAAGGATAGGAGCCACTGCAACAGTTGCGATTCTGGAAGAGGCGAAAAAGAGAGGGATAGGCGACGAACCGGTTGAGGTGGAAGTCAAGCCCATGGCTGGAGCTGCCACCAATGGGGCGGCTTATTAGAGCTGTAGAGGGGGTAGCCATTCGGAATGGGCTTGAAGCGCGCACAGACAGCAGATAGCATGATCTACATGAATAGAATGATCACCCTCAACAACGACAACAAGTATCAAAGGCGAAGGATGCTTGAGTGAGCCAGAGCGCCGGCTCCCATATTGCACCTGCCTATATTCTGCCTCACCGTACCCTCTTCCCGCGGCGAATCAGCGAAGCGCTTTTTGCGGGGAAAAGCGCAAGTCCCCGAGTCGCAGTTGGAGAGCACACCCAGAAATTTTTGGAAATAGGTGCAGCTGTCGCCGATGTTGGAGCTTCGTCTCTTGTTTTCATGTTCTACAGGTCGCCAACATGGAGACTGGCATTTCGAAGGCCCCCGTGCCAGCGCCAGGTGCGCCCGAGGGCTCCTCAAGTGCCAATAGCAACAACGCCGAGTCCAGGACTCCAACCTCTCCCAGAGGAGGAGCAGCGCAAGTTCCTGAACCGGAACATGGTCGTCCAGATGCAAGACGTTCGCATCAGAATGCTGCTGCAGGGCGAGAGGCCAGAGGTGGTCGAGGAGGTCGTCAGGGCAAGAAGAGAGATATGGGGAGGAAGGAGTGGGCGTAAGTCTCATCTTCCCTCCAGGAATGTACCCAGCGAGGCAGTTCGCGATGGCGCCCTCACACCCTCTTCAGATGTTCAAGACTGACTTGCTAAGTAAGAACAAAGTAGACAAAAGGCAACGGAACGAAGATGAGCAAGCCGCCAAACGCCAACGGATCGACCATGGCAAGGACGAACTGCCCATTTACGCTACAAAATTCAGCGATGAAGTGCTCGCGGCCGAGGAGAGGAGACCGAAAAAGAAGGTCGCTGTGCTTATTGGCTATGCTGGGACCGGTTACAAGGGGATGCAGCTGTAAGATTGCCCGCGCGACTGGTTGTTTTTCGTCACTCACTCCCATGGGTCCAGAGCGCATGATCAGAAAACGATCGAAGGCGACCTCTTCCAAGCCTTTGTTGCGGCCGGAGCCATCTCCAAAGCCAACGCGGACGATCCCAAGAAATCTTCCTTTGTGCGATGCGCCCGGACCGACAAGGGCGTCCACGCCGCCGGCAACGTGATATCCCTGAAATTGATCATCGAGGACGAGGATATCGTGAAAAAGATCAACGACAACCTGACTCCCCAGATTCGGGTTTGGGGGTACGAACGGACAAACAACAGTTTCAGTGCCTATCAGATGGTTGACTCGCGGATATATGAGTACCTAATTCCTACACATAGCTTTCTGCCACCACACCCTAGCAGTTTTCTGGGCAGAAACTGTGAAAAGTGGGCGGAGAAAAAGGGCGATGTGGACGGGTACAGGAAGAGACAAGAAGAAGTGTTGGGATACTGGGAGAAGGTGGACGAGGAGATGATCAAGCCAATTCTGGCGGAATATGACGAAGAGATCCGTGCCATTCTGGAGAAGGCACTGTGGCTGAAAGCAGAAGGCCCCGAGGATGGTGGTGCAGACCCGTCGAGTTCCACAGCGGTGGAGGTTGAACCTGAAACCTCCAAGCCAGAGGGGTTACAAGAAGCCGAAAACAAAGGCGCAGAATCGCAGGACAAGACTCCTGTAAACAGCAACGGCGAAGAACCCTCCTCCCTAGCGGAAGACTCGACAGATCAAGCGAAACCATCGCGACCGCGCATCCTCGACGAGGCCATGAAACGCATCCGGCAAGCCTACATTGCAGCCAAGCGGGCCTACCGCATCCCGCCTGAACGGCTTGACCGAATCCAAAAGGCGCTCAATCTATTTGTCGGCACTCGCAACTATCACAACTACACCATCCAGAAGACCTTCAAGGACCCCAGCGCCAAGCGAGTGATCAAATCCTTCCTGGTCAACAGGACGCCGATCCTGATCAACGGCACGGAGTGGCTGAGCATGAAAGTCCACGGGCAGAGTTTCATGATGCACCAGATCCGCAAGATGGTCGGGATGGTCGCGCTGGTGGTGCGTTGCGGGTGTGACCCCCAACGGCTGGTGGAGAGCATGGGCCCCGACAGGCTGTCGATCCCCAAGGCTCCCAGCCTGGGCCTTCTGCTCGAGCGCCCGGTGTTCGAATCCTACAACAAGCGCGCTAAGGACGCACTCGCCAAAGAAGCCATCGACTTTGACAAGTACAGGGCGGAGATGGACGCGTTCAAGCAAGAACAGATCTACGAGCGCATGTACCGGGACGAGGAGAAGGACAACGTCTTTGGCAACTTCTTCAACCATGTCGACAACTTCCCCAGCGAGCCTTTCTTGTTTGTCACGTCCGGCGGCGTCGAAGCGACCAAGACGAAACCGCTGGTTGCACCGGTCGGAGCGCTCGAAGGGGGAAAGACGAAGAGTGCGAATGCTCTATTAGACAACGATGCGGATGTCGGCGCCGACGACGAAGATAGCGATGCGGACGACGCTGTCAAGGACAACCACGGTGACGAGGGTTGACGAACGACCGTCGCTGGCTGCTTTTCTAGACGGGACGATAGACTTTGATCAAAGAGCTGAGGACAATTTGCATTCCGGATCGCCAGCCTGAGAGGGCTTTCTGTAACAGACTTCGTAGTGCCAATTCTTTTATTTTTGGGTGATCTTTGCATTGCCTCGCGTATAACGCCTGGTTATACGGGAGAAGAGACAAGGTACGTAGCGAGCCTCACCAGCCTGATGTTGGTCGCGGGGTTGCAGGGAAACCTCCCGCCGAATGTGGCGGCGCCAAGTGCCCGCCGCTTTTGGAGGGACTCCCCTGGATGCCAACATCCTCTCCCTAAATGCACTTCGCGAGTCAGCCTCGCCAGCCCCGATCCTGCCTCGGCCGTTCTCCCTCCTTTTATCGTCTCTATAAGTAAGTGACTTGTGTACCTTGTCGTGCACTATGCGATCCATACGACTATCACCAGAGCGGGACCAGAAACAGTCCCAGAGATGTGATTACTGGCGGCAATCCGATTCCCCAATCCGCGAGGCCACCGAAGGACGAGGTTCTAGAGGCTCGATCTGGAGACATCATACTGTCGGCCAAGTAGTCCTGTCGAGTCACCAGCTTACGATATACCGTACGGCGCCGGTGCCCGGTTGGGATTTGGACCCCCTATTGGCGTTTGTAGATCCCGGGGCGCGGTGGTGGCGGCCGGGTTGTAATATGAACGGGTGCTTGAAGGTGCTGCCGGCACGTCGAATGGGATGTTGAGAATTGTGGTGGTGGCCGTGGGGGGCCCGGGGAATTGTAGGGCATCGATGGTAATTGCAGGCATATAGTAGCCTGATGGCGGAATTTGGGTAACCTTGGACGTGAGAGGAACAAGCGCTTGAGGGTTTCTGGGGGAGGGTCCGAATGAGAAGTTGACTTAAGAGACACGCTCGCTCTCACGAACACCCGGGACATCGACCTTCAAGGCGGCCTTGTTTGAACGACGTATAGAAACATAAGAACGCAAGGCTGATATTTGGTTGGGGCGATACGAGTCGACTATAGGTTCCTGTTCGTTGGCCGCCTAAACCCAAGGCCTGGATTTCCCGGCGGTACAGAGGCATAGATACCTAGGCGCCTTCAGCCTTGTTGTGTCACATATTCCTAGTGTCAGGCTGAAGGAGGCTGGTTGGTTGCCTTGCATATCAAGGGCAGATATAATCGTCTGCATGGAAAGAGAGGGATGTCCTGTTCCACGTCCCGTTAATGATTTAAGTGCCCTGTCCCAATATCATCCACCATCCACGAACATACAATATACGGTATCTACCTAGGTATCTATCTATCTTCCCGATCTCGAAAGACTTCGACAAAGACCAAGTCAAGTCCAGAACAAGGCGTGGATAAAGATGGGCTTGCTGAACCTCAGCCTCAACTTCAACCTCAACCTGTCCCTCTCCCTCCTCCCGATCCTGCTCCTCGCAACCCCTTCCGCCACCCCGGGCTTGACGCCCATACACACCTCCGCCGCACTATACACGGACACCCACACCCACACCCACGCGCGGGCCCTATTCTCGTTGGCGCTCCTGTCTTCCGTGCTCGATGCGTGTCTGGAAGCGTTCAAGCTCTGCCTGGGCATGCAGACAGGGCTGAACCCCAGCGCGCTGAACCAGGGCGAGTTCCCGGCCTGCGCGGCCATGACTACCGGTGTAAGTTGTGCTTCGGGGAGTCTTGGTAGAACAAATAAATGAATGGTTGAACAACTCGTCCATGTCAATTACATAGTATCAAGGGGTTTTCTTTGCGAGTGGACCACCGCATCTCACAGGCTAACTATCTGGCGACGAAATGCTAGTATGTCTTCCGCGTCGAGAACCAGGCCACGGTCATGTATCTCCAGAAAGTCGGACGGACGGGCCACTTGACGACGCTCGACGTGCACCCTCCTCCCTCGCGCGCCGGGCCTGACGACAAGACATGGTCCCGCCGCCGGGCGTCATTACTCTCCAGCATGCCGGGCCTCTTGCTCGTCGCCGGCCTCACGCTCTTCCCCTCGCAGACGGATTCCCCCAGCGTGGCCCTTGTGGCATCCCTCGCGCTGCTCATCCTCTCGCGCATCCTCTCCGTCATCGCCCTGCGCGCCCGCACGTCGCCGGCCGCGGGAGCATGGCGCGGCGCCCCCGAGCCAGGCGTCCGGGGCGATCTGCTCGTGCTGCTCTCCGAGGACCGCTGGGTGCGCATCCGCGGCCTGGTCGACGACTTGAAGGCCGTTACCTCGGGCGCGTGGCTGGGGCGCCCGCAATCCCCGGCCTGCGCGGCGCTGGTGGAGGGTCTGGACTGGGTCGCGCGCATGCTGGTGTACCTCGCCGTCGTGGCCCTGGGCGGCGCGACCGACGCCGAGAAAGGCACCCTGGTGGGAGCCGTGCTGGCCGGCCATTTGCTGCTCGTGTACCAGAACTCCCAGGTGGACGAGTTGGTCATGAACGGCAGGACGGTCGCGGTTGCAGGCACGCCAGACAGTGTCAAGAACTATGCGAGACGGTTGGACATGGCCAAGGAATTGGTCAAGGAGATGGGCAGAAGTGATTTTGCCGTCCGGCTGGGGCTGATCAATCCGGACAAGGGAGGGACGGAGAAGAAACAGACTGAGAAAGGCATGGGCCCTGGGCAGGAGGTGGTCACCATGTAGGTACCTAGGTAGGCAGCAGGAACTTCTTTTCATTGCAGCTTCGGGCTCCGGTGTCCTGCGACCCTTATCCCTCAATCTCAAACGTCGTCCTTACCCCCATCGCCGCCAGCTCAACGTCCAGATACCTCAGGACTCCCGGCACATTGACCACCGTCGTGTTATCACCGCCCACGAATTTTCTTCCCGCTCCATCCTCCCACACCGCGATCTTACTATCCTGGAACGTCGCGGGTCTCGCACAGGCCCGACACCTTACCATTCCGCTCGGCTCGACTCTGCCCCCTCTCCTTTTGATGGTGAACTGATTCGGCACCATCATGGTGCTCAAGAAACTGCCGCAACTCCGACACACCCAAGCCCGTTGCTTGTCGCTGCAGTCCATGAGTCGATCCTGCAGCAGATATGCACAACCGTGCGCAATCAATGAGTCACGCTCCATTTCTCCAACACGGATGCCACCGCCTTTAGCTCTTCCTTTGATGGGCTGCCCATGCAGAGCGTTTACCGGCCCGGTCGTGCGCACCTGGAACTTGTCGCTGACCATGTGCCTCAACCTTTGGTAGTAGACCACCCCAATGTAGATGTCAGCAGCGAACTCCTTGCCGGTGATGCCACTGTACATGGGCTCGTTGCCATAGAAGTTGTACCCGGCCTGTAGAAGCTGATCACCGAAATAATTGCCTGCGGTATTGTCCTCGTCAAAGGAGAAAGGCGTGCAATCTTGAGCGAGGCCGTGAAGAGCTCCGGATTTGCCAGCCAGAGACTCCACAAACATGCCAATGGTCATTCGAGACGGAAAAGCGTGTGGGTTGATGATGACGTCTGGTTGGATTCCAGACTCGCTGTAGGGCATATCCTCGCTCGGCCACAGCATCGAACACACACCTTTTTGTCCGTGCCTTGAAGAGAACTTGTCACCGATGATAGGTCGTCTGGGAATCCGGTATTTGATGCTAATCGCCTGACAAGGTTGATCTCCTGTCTCGGAGCCAATCAGTCGGATTTGATCAATGTAGGCTTCTTCGGCATCCTTGTATTTGAAGTACTTGGTATTTCCGTCCAAGTTCTTGAGCTTGCCTTCCGATGGATCGAACATGACACTGTGGTAGGCGAGAACGATCGACCCCTCGCCAACTTTTGTCCCAACGGCGGGCAGGCCATCAGAATCAAGCGCCTGAATCACCTCTTCGGAGATGTTCGGGTCGCCTTCAGCAAAGCCGAAAAGTGATTTGATCTCAGTCTTTGACCGAGCCGCCCTTGAATCTTCGTTGAGCTTGTAAACCTTGGTCTTGTAGATGACACCATCACCAAACCCTCGCTCATGAGAGGATTTGTTAATTATCATAGCGTCGTCCATATCGTAGCCGGTGTACGAGATGACCGCCACGACGGCGTTCATTCCGTTGGGGAAGTTGTCCAGGCCGTACTCGTTGTACAGCGGAGGTCTTACAACCGGCGTCTGCCCTGTCTGAAGCAGATATGCTTTGTTGTCGGTTCGACACATCATGTTTGAGGAAGGAGTTCCCATTGCTTGCTTGCTCATTTGACACTGGTACATGTTTCGAGGCGACTGGTTAAAATCTGAAAAGGGGGTCATATTGGCAAGGATTGATAGGACGTTTGTGGGCTTGAACTCGATGTGGGTGGTCAAACTGGGTATGATGTCCGCATCCACGCAAGCAATGTTCATGTATTGCTGCTCAAATGGTCCGACGTAGTCGAGCTTGTCTGCCGGAATGTACTTAACAGGTCGCAGCATCCGCGATGGATCAGTGAAGAGGTACAGGCCAGGATAGAGACCGCCATTCGAGGTGGGGACATAGCCTATTTCTAGTTCATTCGGGATGTTGTGCTCTCCATTCACCTTCCAATGTCGTAGAAGCTGGGCAATTTCCCTCGCCCTCTTTGCCGCGCAGTATCCCAAAATACGGCCTTCAAGTTGGACGGAAAGACTCTCACTAATAGTCATCGAAGGCGCGGAAGATAGTCCGAGCTGAAGAACTGCTTTCTCAATACCAGAAGTGTCAATCCGCTTAATTTGAACTTGGCACTGGTGGGCCAAGTGGTTCAAAAGGCCGCATGGAGCCCCGTCAGGAGTGTGAACGGGACAAAGAAATCCCCAGCTTTCTGGCAACAGCTTGCGTACAGTGGTCGTTTTCAACTGCGCGAAAAAGGCACCTCGATGTATACACCGGAAGTGGCTGATGAATCGGTAGAAATTGATTTTCTCGGCCATGATTGTAAAACCTGATGTCTGAGACAGATCGAGTCCAGTTTGACTGACCAGATTTCCCGTCGAGAGGAAGTATTCCAGTTTCCCTGCAATATTTTCGTTCGTCCTCCTGACGATTTTGGGGAGGAAGTCCGCTTCAAACGAGGGGTCTGTGAATTTGGCGTCGTTCTTAGCCCTGATCCAGTCCCGGGCTACAGCACCGATGCCAACCAGCCACTCGTATATGTTCTCCTTCAAGATCATACCGTACAAAAACCCTCCCAGCAGGACTTCTTGACTAGAGACCGCATCAGGATTGTCCAGAGCACAGTCGCCTGCAGCGAGTGCATAGAGCTTTCTGATCATGAACAGAATCAGCTGGAATTTGTCGTTGTTTTGGGAGGGTGTGACGTCGACGTTGCCGAGATGTGGCAGGACAATCTTCCTCAAAAACTCCTCGCCCACTTTCTCATCAGACATTGTGATAGGCTGCATTAGAACAGGTCTGAATTTCTCTCCGAGATATGCCAGTGTCTGCGTCCGTGTTTTGAGATTGTATGCTTTGTAAGTCCGCAGGAGAAGCTCCGTCCGGTCGGCGACAAACGAGCTAGGTGTTTTATTGGAGGCCGACGAGCCGATGATGCCTTCCGCAATCTCGCGGTCGTTCGTGTCCACCAGAGCTTTCAGGATCATGACCACCGGGACCAGGTATTCGCTTTTCCTCCACGAAAATCTAAAAGTGACGTTCCCATCTGTTAGGTAATGGAGGACGTTGGAATGCGAAGTCTGGTCTGGCCGCACGGACCGAATCTGGATTGCGAACTTCGAAAAGGTAGGGCCTCTCGCGGCAAAGGCAGACCTCGAGATGGCCATGGGGTAATTCCTCCTTGTCGCTATCAGCATGCGGATGAGCTTTTCGTTCCCATTGACGATAAAGTAGCCGCCCATCTCTTCAGACTCCTCCTTGTGGCGTACCATCTGTGCGGGCGAGAACTTCTCGAGGTGACATCTGTTGGACCGTAACATGATTGGCATCTGTCCGAGATCCCGTACGGACTCCTGCCAGTCGCCATTGTTTATTCTGTACTGCAGCCTCGCTCTTAATCTTCCTCTGTAGGTGGTGTGCCGCTCCCGACATTCGGAAGGGTATATGTTCCGGTCTTCAATGCTGAATTTGTTACTCGGAGGGAGGGTAGGTTTCTCTAGTATGACCTCCGTCACTCTCAGGTCAAGCTTGTTGCGTTGAATAGCTCGGCTCGGGTTTCGTAGATCGCCATCGACAACGGTGTAGATTCCGATGTCTTTGAGCCCGGCGTCGATGAGTTTCTCGTCCCACAGGGCGTTAAAGGACTCGATATGTGGTTTAACTGCGGCTTGAAGAGCCGGAAAGGCGCTGCGATCTTTCGGCGTGTTTCTGAAGAGCTTATGGCGGCGGACAGTGTCGTATTCTACCGACCATTTGGTGCTGGTCTGGGTTGTCGTCGTTGACATCGTGTCAAGCTTGTCATTGAACCACTAAAACTCGCTCATGCAGGGAGAATGTCGTACTGGTAGAAGCCAGGCTTAGACACAACAATCAAGCACTCTAACACCAGCGCTGGCCGCCCGCAAGAAATGACCGTGGGCTTCAAGTTTCGAAATGCAGCAGTAGAAAAAAGTTCTATGCGCAGGCTCCGCAGCCCTTATCGATAGCAGAGCCTCGCGCATTGTCAAACTAACCTAAAATATAATAGTCAGGTACGTCATTCCAGCCTCGTCAGAGGCTGAGATTTTCCATTGCTCCTTTCGGACCGCGAGCAGGAGGCTTGCCAGCAACATATCTTTTCTGGCTTATCGGCGCTCCTGTGATAGGCTCTGTCGATGTGAATACTTGTATACTGATCAACTCTATCTCGGCACCCAGTATCACGGAATTCTGCTACATTCTGACAATCTCAGCCTAACGGCCCCTTTGGAGTATTGGTCTTCCTTTTCATGAACGGTGAATGCATATACTCCTAAACCGATAGTCTCAAAAATATCGCAAGTGCTTGATATTAGAGCAACTAAACTTTTCGGACTCAGATCGCAATTATAGAATGATAAATGGAACATCCATATCACAACCAAGCATTCAAGCAACTCAGGGATCCCGCCACGGTCGATTAGCACCCCTCCCTGCCATCCCTGCGCTGCTCCGCTCCCATTGTGATTCCCATTCCAGCACAGAGGGCGCTCTCTCTCACTCACAAAAATCAGATTCCCAAGTCCTTGGAGGAGAGAACACCCCTCTTGAGCAGGCCGACCATCAATGGACCCGTGTCCCCGGTGAGCTCGATCCTCTTCAAGACGAAGCCGCCGTCTCCTTCCTTGACATAGTGAAAGCGATACGCGCCGGGGATGGCCAGGTCCCACTTCTTCCCCTCTCCGTCGGTCTTCTTCGCCTCCCCCTCGGTCGGCTCGCCTGGGAGGTTCCCCCAGAGCGTCGCCTTGCCGATCATCTCGTACCCGGGGTCGACCTCGTAGCAGTTCAGGTAGAACGCCTCGTGGCGCCAGTTGGGCAGCGGGCCGTACAGGGCTTTCATGGCCTCGAGGCCCTTGTCGCGGCCCTCGTACACGGTCCCGTCCGGCCCGACGTACGTGAAGTCGGGAGCGTACCATTTCGGATCAAACGACTTGGTGTCGTAGTCGTCGCGGAAGCGTTCCATGAATTCCATCACGGGGAGTTTGCGGGTCGTGCTGTCAAAGTCCCCGTAGTGGACGAAGGCGGGCTTGGTAGGGACGGACATGTTTGGACAACAGTTCCAGACACAAGGAGGTTCTGTCCAAGGTGAGCGCTGTGAGCAATGATGTCAGTCTGAAGATGGTTTGAGATTGTGCAGCAATAGCAGTTAATGCAACGAAAGGTACGAGGAGTTGGGAGAGAAACCTCTGGGATCATGTTCCCTCTTTTATCTCTTTTGTGAACGTTGGGCATCACAAGGTCAGTCCGTGTTCGACCTCTGGAATACGATCTGTCAAGCCGATGAGGCTGGCTCAGGCCGTGTCCTGCACACTGTCAACAGCCAGTAGGCAGGTCCAACTTGCTTTTGAAGGGTCTCTGTCTCTGTATTCTTGGTCCAGACGGCATATTGGACGACCAAGCCTTCCCTACCAACCAAGTCTGCTGGAAGACCTTCGATCATCGTATCCGGTCCGGCGAGGACAACCTTAGAGGCGGCTTCAAAAAGGAATACGAGGCGGGGGATTCGTATAAGTCCTCAGCTGATAAAATGCGCTGTCAGCATCGCCAACACTGCCGGGGATCGTTAGTGGCCAGCAGAGGCTCGAACCATGATATATTACCCTGCTTGAAGCCATGGCGAGACATACCAGCAGTGTTTGAACCCTGGTTAGCTACGTGGACGATCTCGTTGCCCGCCTTGTTTCATGCTCCGCCCCTCTACGCCGCGTCAACAGCTGCTTTTTGTCCACCAAGGATTGATGAAGAGAAGGGCAGAAGTACCAGGAAACACATGTGCCAGTGATATAAACCTGCTTTTAACATGCTATGTATTCACGAAAGAAGCTAGAGAAACAAAACACCATAGAAGGTCCCGCCGATTAGCCAGACCCATTGCGCTCCCAAAAATTGCTCTCGTAACCCTCTGGCGTTTCAATTTCCATACCATCCAAAAACCATCATCAAGTCTATGCTCCTTACAACCCTCATACACCAGTCAAGTACTTGACCAGCTGCTCCCGCTCGCTCGTGGGCACAAGGCTCAACACTTCACGCACTCCCTTCAACCCACCTTCTTTGTTACCCATCAGCAGCTCTGCAACCCGCTTGCTGACCGCTTCAGTCTTGACGGCATCAATCTTAGCATAGACCTCTTTCCTGTGGCTCTCATACCACTCAGCCACCTTGCGGTCGTCCTTCTCGAACTCAGCATCGAGCAGACCAGACCAGTTCTTCAAGGTGGCGAGGTTCAGCTCTCTTTGTGCCATACCGTTGGTGGTGGTGGTGGTGGTGGCGGTGGTGGTGACCGCGGTCGTGCCTGCAGCCAAGCTTGCGTTGAGCTTCTTAAGGAGGACCTCTTCAGACAATCTTCTTCGGAGACGCCAGTAGAAGAAGCGTCTGGCGTTCTTCCACTCTAGAGGCATCCGGATTGTACCCTTGGCCTGCATACGACCAGCACGGTCGTGCAGATCGGCGAATTGAAGGGCGATCTGCAGGTAGATAGGCCCAAGGAGTTGCTCACGTTCGGTCATCTTGGCCTTGATGGCGTTGAGCTGTTCAGCACTCAAGTTTTTGGCGAGTGACTGAGCCTTAAGCCCGGCGTATGTAGGGTCCAAGCGGGCCATGGTCTCCAGCTGTCTTTCTTTTCGGTACTTAATACCGACAATACCCTCAGGCTCCAAGACACCACCACGAGACTCAATGTCGGCGTACATCTCCATCTGTTCAGGGTTGATGGTAGGATCCACAACGACCTGTTAAAGATATTAGCATTCACAGACATAAATTGGGAATGGCTGGAAACTTACCCATGAACCACCACGAAGCTCACCGAAAGGCGGAATGTAGACAAAGACTGGCTGCTCGTATTTGACGAGTGCATCGACAATGTACGAACCATATTTGAGCACCTCGTTGTACATGTCGCGCTGACCGCCGGAGAAACCACGCCAGTTGGCGAGGATCATGCAAGGGAGTTGCTCTCCGAAGTTGAAGTCTCTCAAGGCCTGTGCGGTCTTGAAGGCGGAGTTGGGGAACCACACACCACCGGCCTCTTGCACAATTTGCTCCATAGAGTCAGCATTGGCAGGGTCAGCAGGGGTGACGTTCTCGACGGTGCGCGTCTCAACTGCGATAACACCCATGGGGATGCCACCAAGGCGAGCGCGACCAACGACCACAGTTCTGGCCCATCCACCAAGGGCTTCCTGGAAGGAATCCTTGTCAAAGAGACCAGACAGGAAACCTTCTTCATCGTCCTTGCCAGCAAGCAGGTTTCTCACATCGTAAGGTCCTCTTGGTGGATAGAAGGTGATGTCGCGATCCCAGGGGTCTGAAGGCGGGCTCACTGGGACCGGTTGACCCTTCTTGTCAGGGACAAAGGACAGCCATTCCACGATCTTTTCGACACCCTGGAAGTCGTCACTGGCAGTCATGTGGGAGACACCGTTCTTGTACATGATTTGGGTGCCACCGAGCTGCAAGTTCGACGTGTAGACTTCCTTGCCCAGCACTTTGTTCAAGGCAGGTGCACCAGTCAGAATAATCGGTTGACCTTCGATCTGGATAGCACGCTGTCCAAGACGGACAAGGTAAGCACCAATACCAACGGATCGGCAAGTGACAAGAGTCAAGGTAAAGATATCCTCATAGGCCCTGGAGGTAGCGCCGGCGATGAGACCAGAGCCACGCAAGCATTCCACGCCCAGTCCGTCCTTGGCGCCAACAATGGTCGTGATCTTGTGTCGCTCCTCGCCGTCCTCGACAACCTTTTCGGTGATGATATCAGTCTTGCTCAGCAATTCTCTCTTCTCAGGAGTCAGATAGAGATACTTGAAGCCGGAGCTTGGGTTCGACTCGTCGTTCCATGCAACAGAGAAGTGAGGAATGAGTTCCTCGGCCATGCCAATGCGAGCACCAGAGTTGGCAGAAAGATAGATGCGAGGAATACCCAGTTTTCGAGCATACTCTGTGCATTTGTTGAAGAACCTGTCCTCAACAGGGCCGAAGGAGCCGATTTGGTAGGTGATATCGTTGGCAATGATGATGAATTTTCTGCCTCTTGGATATTCCGGAGTTTTGGCCGTCAAAATCCAGGCGACCATACCGCATGTGTTGGTACCCGGTTCACGGGACACCTCAGTGACATTGTCGCCATCGTCGAGGATCAGCTCGTTGTACTCAAGACACGTGCCCATCTCTGGTTTCGATTCAGCAAGCGGAGCATGCTTCGCCACCGCCTTATTCCAGCTGTTGTAGATGGCCTGTCTGAAGAGCTCGGGGAAATCGTATACATATTGAGTGCCCATGATGTGAGCCTTGTAACGTTTGGGCTGCAGCCACTCCTTGGTTGGGTAAGGAGTCGAGACAGGACGAAGATGCATTGACCCAATCTTGGTAGTGCCACCAATGCTCTCGAACACCCATTCGCCATTGCGCGCCTTCTTTTCGACGTATGTCTCGACTTTGACGACATATCCAGAGGTGTTGGTGATGATGACCCGCAGAGGATATGGCAATCCACTATCGGGGTCAGTGCAAAGGATTCTGATCTCAGCACCAGTAACCCGGAGTCGGAGGAATCTGCGGGAGAAGCGCTCCAAGAAGCCGGCAATTTGCTCCTCCACATCTCGGGGTTGCAAGTTGAATACGGGAGTGAAGTTGATGAAGATGTGGTTCAAATCAGAGTTGTTGTTGCCGATGATCTCGAGAGCGTCGCAGATGTCGTTGACCAGTCGATCAGTCTCCGAGATTAGGTACTCAGCAGTAGGAATCTCATCCTTCAAACGACCCGGTCGGACCACAGCACGAGTGAAGTAGCGCTTGTCAACAACCTTGTCCCTGTCGTCACCCTTGCCAATAGCCTCGTAAATATGGATATTTCTATTTTCTGTGAATACTGGCTTGATCTTGAACTTCGACAATCTTCCGAGTTCAAGCTGGAAGGCAAGAGCAGGTTCATTGTGACGAATGCTGACATCTTCGTCGTATGTAGGGCCACGGAAGGTGAAGTACCCAGGATAGGTGCCTTCTTTATGGCCACAGATGAAGGTAAGACGACGGACCCTTCGGGCCAACAGTTCTGCTTTGTACTCGTCGATCAAGCTTTGCGCACGATTTAGAATCTCCTCGTCACTCAGATTTTCGATGTCGCGAATGGCGATGTTGCAAACGTTTGTCAGCTCGTCTTCAATGCTCTCCGGTTTTTGTGGCCTTCTCTGGCTATCGAGCGTCGGCATCAGATGCTGTGTGGTGCTAGGACGCTTCTCTGGGCCTCCTTTAGGGAACGCCTCAAGGGCGCGAGCAAGACACTCATCAACTTCGTCGAGATAGTGGCAGGGAGCAATGACACCCTTACGGGAAGGCTCGTCATCTCCTTGAAGCTTGTTGAGGTATGACAAGTCGCTGACGGATGTAATGCGCTTGAACTGGTTGCCGTTTTGTGAAGGAGTTGCCTGTCCAGATGGGTACGAAGATGCAAGCGGCAGCCCAAACTCTGATTGTCCCACTTTGCGAAGTACAAAGTCCCATGAGAGGAAGAATGGTGGCTCAACATCATTGTGATATTCAACTTCCTTGACAGTGTAGGCACGGTAGGCGCGTCGCACGTACACTTCAAGGGCAGCAAGACCAACCCATGGGTCGTGATGAGCGAAGAAGAGGGGCAACACATCAAAGACAGTGTAGCGAGAGTCCACCACTTCTCTCAAAACGTCAAGATCTGGCTCGCGATGCTCCCAGCCGGTCTCTCCGTACTTCGATTCAACCACGGAAGATTTGAGGATGTGCTCCATCTGAGATGCTCTCTCCTCAAGAGAAGGTAGGGCGCAGAGAATGAGCAGCTCACGAGCCTTGAGGGCAACCTTGGCTGTTGCCCGTGATTCGAGCTCAGTAAGTCGGCGCAAGGCTGGTCGGAAGTATTTGCCGACGTTGCCAACGTTCGGTTGGTTAGGTCTATACATATCCAAGATGGCGACGATCAAGTTGTTCTTGGCAGAAACACGGGTGTGGGACAAGACAGTCCAAACTACCGAGAGGAGGTCATCTTTGTTCTGCTCCCGAAGCTTCAAGATCACGTCTTCATCCCGGGCGGTGCCAGAAGCGAAGAGTTTCTCAACTTGGTAGTACTGGTCGAGAAGTCCAATGAAGACGTTGTATTCGTGAGTCTTCAGACCATCAGAATATCTGGCGCAAACATCTTCAAGCGGCTGCAAAGTGGCGTGAAGCGCGGCTCCGTCGCTTGCGGACATATTTTCCTCAATGTAGCGGTTGATGGCCTTTTGAAGTTGCTTCGCTGGGAACTCGGCCTGGCGCGAATGTGCTCGCTCAACAAGTTGCTCAAGTTGAGCATCAAGCTTCTGCGGAGTTCTCGAGTGCAGGGCAGATGATCGAGCAGCCCATTCGCCATACGGCAACTCTGGGTCCCTCAGAACTTGCACCAACTCCTTGAGTGTGGAGGCCATGATGACCTGGTTGTCGAAACCCATGAGGATATTTTGGAGGACTCCATGGAGAAGGGCGAATCGTTGAGGAGGCTTATTTCCGACGACCTGAGGGGGTCCAAGGTTTGGCAATTGACCAGTGAATGTCTCCGCAGTCTTGACCCGGGAGGGATCATCCAAAGCCAATATACCCAGGATATCACCACCTTCCAGAGTAGCACCTGGTTGCTTGATGAATTGCACAACACCGTCCTCCTGAGCAATCAGAGGCATGTACATCTTCATGACTTCAACCTCTGCATATGCCTGGCCAGCCCTGACATGTGCACCATTTTCGACGGTGAATTTCACGAGCTTTCCGGGTGAAGGAGTTCGTAGCTGAGTGGGGTCGTTCTCTTGTTCCAGCAAGCAAGTCTTGCTGTCAACACTGAGACGAATGGCGGTAGGTTCTTCTTTCCAGTACAAACTGTGAGATCGACCGGCAACCAGCATGAGCAGGCCACCATCTGCAAGAGAGCGGATGCCAACAGAGCACTTTGACCCGTTGATGAAAACGTGATAGCTGTCGAGACTGGATCTTGTGACAGTGAATTTGTAGCGATGGCCCTCGTAGATGAAATCAACGGGGAAGACCGTCTTGAGGACGTCTTTAGCGGGCACTTGACCCTTCTCGAGTCCCTTGCGATACTCAGAAATGCATGATTCGCTAGCAATGTGAGCTTTGGTCACGGCACCGGCAAGGACGGCCAGCATTTGATCAGGCCGCTCTGCTGTCAACTTGTTGGAGATGAGTTGGTCGAGCCATCCAGTGGTGATTGTGTTGTCCTCGAAAGCTGGAGTCTCCAGCAGCTTGATGAGGTATTCGATGGTAGTCCTGAAGTCTCCACGGATACTCAATTCCTTCAGAGCGACAACCATGTGCTTTCGAGAAGCAGATCGGTTCTCACCGTAGGCGAAGATATGACCAAATTGGCTGTCAGAGAAACTGTGAATGCTGGAGTTCGAGGAGACGGAGAAATAACCCCAGACATTTGAGCTCGAACGGAAGTTGAGGTCGTGCATCGTACCGCTCGAGGGTTTGAAACCCTCACCCGGATCTTCTGAGGTGATACGGCAGGCCGTGCAGTGACCCTTGGGACGAGGTCGTCGCTGGGTCTTCAAGCTGGCTTCGTTCTTGAAATGGAAATCAATTTCTGTTGCAGTGTGAGGGTCGACTCCGTACAACAAGCGAATGTCACGGATGCGATGAAGCGGGAGACCCATAGCAACCTGCAGCTGAGCAGCGGGCAAGTTGACACCGCTGACCATTTCAGTGGTGGGATGCTCGACTTGAAGACGGGGATTCAGTTCCAGGAAGTAGAATTTGTCGTCTGCGTGGGAATATAGGTATTCCACCGTACCGGCAGAGACGTAGCCGACCAACTCACCGAGACGGACGGCGGCGGCCTCCATATTACGGAAGGTGTCTTGACTGGCTATTGTGACGGGAGCCTCTTCAATGATCTTCTGGTGTCGTCGCTGGACGGAGCAATCTCTGCCGAAGATTGAGATGTTGTTGCCATACTGGTCAGCCAGTAGCTGCACTTCCAAGTGTCGGGCGTTTCCTGCCAGCTTCATGATGAAGATAGGAGATCCGGGAATTTCATTTGCAGCGGCGTTGTAGAGCTCCACGAAATGAGACTCGTCTTCGACTTTTCGGATACCTTTGCCACCACCACCTTCGGATGCTTTGACCATCACAGGGAAGCCAATTTTTCGTGCGGCCTCCAGACCTTCTTCTGCAGAATTTACGCAGCCTTTCTCGTAGACATCGTCTTTCACGGTCACGATGCCGTCACTGTCGATTTCTACCTCGTCGACGCCCTCTCCTGACCAGGGAATACAGGGCACTTTTGCGTGCTGTGCGACGATTGTGGAGGAGATTTTGTCACCCAGAGATCGCATTGCTGAACCCGGAGGACCAATAAACACGATTTTCTTGGGCGAGGCCGCCAGAGATTCGGGCAATTTGGGGTTTTCTGAGGCGTGACCCCAGCCCGCCCAGACTGCGTGGACGTTCATCCGCTCGGCGATATCGACAATCAGCTCGACGTTGGCGTAATTGTTGTTATTTGTGCCTCCGGGCACCTGTAGTCAAACGTGTCAGCGCTGCTCCTCTTTTTCTTGCTCCATATCCCTCGTGTCTCACGTACCTCGACGTATCGATCGGCCATACGAATGTAGTCTGCGTTCGCCTGCAGATCTTCTGGCGTGGCCATCACAGTGAACTGGATGGCCCGCTCGTCGCCGAACACCTCGTAGGCCCATTTCCGTACAGAGCGGATCTCTTTAACTGCTGCGATACCGTTGTTTGCAATGAGCACCTAAATTTCATTCATGTTAGCTTGCGGCTGCGCACGGACACACAAATGTCTCTCTTTTGGAATTCCACTTACTGAGGTAATGACGGTGTGACCGTCGTGCTCTTGAACAAAGTCCTTGACCTTGCTTGGGGGAGCATTCCCCAGTCTGTTGCCTCCAATGAAGTGATCTGCCACATTGTGCTTTGCTTGCCACGAGCTGGGCGTGCCGTTGGCAAGGGGCTTGGTGCCATTGACACCGTTGACGGCGGGAGCCATGATGGGTGCAGGAGAAAGATCTATCTCATGCAATTGAGACAACACTTGCAAGAAGATTGATCACGGTCGAGAAAGGAGGCGAAAGAGGCGACCGTGGTAGGGCTCTGAGGGCCGAAAAAAGGAGACCGGGATTACGCCAATATTACCGATGTCCCAAAATGGAGTGCCCAAAGTCTATACTGCCGCAGGTGAGGGTAAGGAGTGAAAAGGTCGGGAGGTTTGAGAAGAGGTTGAGGAAAGCGTTGTCGGCGAAAGGAGGGAGGAGAGAAGAAATAGAAGTCAGCGATGGGGAGAAGAGGAGGGAAACTGTAGTGCAGTGTGTGGGAGAGACGACACGAAGGCGCAGGGTATATTAGAGTAACGACGTTGATGAGATGTGTCCCTGACGCTGTTTTGGGCGTGTTGGATGTAGCGGCTTCTGCACAACGGGGTTTAGCTGGATCTCTAGGCGGGCCGCAGCCAAACAGCGACTTAAGCTCCTCTACCTGGAGGGACCCTATTTTGCTCCGGGCCATCAGTGTTGGGAGTCGAGCAGCCACCACAGATGAATCGCCGAGCAGGGCCAACCGGAAATCTCTGGGGGGTGATTGGGCGCAGGGGCAGCTTAGGCTCGCCACTACCGTCGATCTATTCGCTGAGGCGCCCCCGGCAGGGCTACCAGGCCTATTCGGCGGCCCACACCAGCTCTTCCCGCTTGATTGTCCCGCCAGTCAAACCCGAAACCCACTCCCCATCCCCATCCCCCCAAGTCCAACAGAAATTTTTTCGGTGCTGGCGGTGCTGGGCCTCTGCGAGAAATCTGTCGACGCTCTTTGTTGAGCCCGGGCAAATGACGTCGGGACGTTGCCATCAGAACCCATGCCCCTTGCAAATACCCCGAGGTCACTCGCCGTAGTCCTAATGCATCGCGTGTCCCCAAAGATCCGTCCGGGCGGATGGAAACCCAAGGCCTACAAGCATCCAACAAAAAATTCCCTGGTTGCCGTAGACCAGAAAGGGGGCACAACGAACATCATGGCCCAAGTAGTACGAGTAGTCGCACAGATGGATGGGTCTTGGTCGTATATCGTATCTAAATCTGTCTCTCCCGCAACAATAATTGAGTGATTTTGTGGCGACTATCGCGACGCTTGTGTATCTCTCTCTTATCATTTCTCAGCCTCAGCTGGAGCCCCAAGATGACTGAATAACCATGTAGCAAGACATCCAGGGGGAAGGCCTGATCCCGAGATCCAATGGTGTGTGTGCCGCATCGAGGGCGGACTCCGCCCCAGTCAACCATACAATTTCGGAGTCCGTTTTTGGTGCATTCTTCGCCCATTCCACGAACCCACCGACGCCCGAAGCTCATTCGCCCTCGTCCTGTATATACTGCTCCTACTCCTTCCGTTTCTCTCGTGGCAGACACGCGGGTGTACGGGGGTCAGGCCAAGGGGGACAGTGTCCCGGTCGGAGAGCGAAGGGGACTGGGGAGGAGCAACATCGCCGAGAAAGGACCGCTTTGGCGTTGGCTCCAACACGTGGAGATGAGGTTCATGGCAACAAGGTTGCGACACTCGTCGATCTGAGGGCTGCAAATTGGCCCCCGACAAAAGCATGCTGAATTATTGCATGGCGAAGGTGCGATGGTGCAGAAATCAGATTGGGATCTAAATTTGGCGTTGGGCCCCCAGCAGAATTGCAGCACTTCCCCATCTGCGGTATCGCCTCGGATCCAGTCCGGCTAGCGCAAGATCAATCTGGCGTGCTGTGGAGTCGATCGAGCCAGAAATTTCGTCGAGAATCGTGGTTTCTATAGCCCATCGACATGCTGCTCGCGAAAAAGGGGCGACGATCTCTCCCTCACGATGGCTCTTGATACAGCCTCCTATCTTAGGGAGAAAAGGGTCGACGCAACTGTTGCCCTGGGCAGGTTCAGGGGGTCAACTCCAAAGAGAAGGAATACGAACTCCTGTTGATAGCCGACATGTACCCGAAATCGCAGGGGTGAGAAGGAGGGGAAGGGGGTAACTGAGGCATGCCGTTGTGAGACGACAAGTTTATTGACACTCGGGACATGACCGTCCATGAGTGAGATGATAGACTCTAACTTACCGCTGCATCGGACAGGAGTGTCTGGTACCAGGAGGTGATACAGAAAAAGAGCCGCAAAACGCCACCAAAAAAAGGGGCGTTTCCGTAGGGACAGCCACAGCAACTGTCGAGGGCTTCATGCGAGGAGCTCAACCGTCGGATGCAGGCAAGCATCAAGAGAACCCGAAATCGGGGATTCATCTCAAAATCTCAAAATCTGGGGCGTTTGTGTATATCCGTCCTCTGAAACTCACGGTGTACATACAAGTACTTGTAGGTAAAGAGGGTGAAGGGATCTGGCATTGCAAACAAAAGCCTTATCACGTGTTCATGTCATGTGACCGATCCGAACCACCATCGCGAGGCTGAGTCGATTTCAGGGGCTCACTATCGGCGCAAATCCGAGACGAGCAGACTGAACAGAGACGAAGTCAGCACACATAACCAGCACCGAAGAGAAGTTGAAAGACTGAAGATCTTGCTCAGAATCAAGGCGATGCTCGGTTTTTCTGCATAGCGATCATAATCGATTATAACAAACAGATTCCACCCGCAATGAAAATGCCACCAAGAGCACAGCAACACTTCAGACTGTGCTGCGGGCATGCGGTGTAGCTCTCCCCGCCAGACTGCCTTTGTGCCCAACAACTCAACCATTCAGACTGCGCATGGAGTCTGATTATATCCCATGAGTTGGCGTTCAACGAGGCATTACTGGGTGTGGTGGTGAACCAGAGACGTAGGAAGCAGATGTATGGGCCATCTGCAAGCCTCGGATACAGGCCCTTCAAGATTGGTGAAACCTGAAACCATCTGCACAAGGGTCGAAATACTGCGCACCAGCTGTACCATACCAGTATGAGAGAAAAACGAACGTGTCGTAACAATTAGTGTACAGCGGTGCCAGTAGTGGATGAATCCAGCGCACCGAGCGATTCACAGCCATATAAGCGGAGGCCGAGTGCAACACATGGTTGCTCTGGACTGACTTGAGTAGAGAACCACATATCGATATGGCAATTATATTGTGGACGGAGAGCGAAGCCATTAACTTTTCCAGGGCGATGGGACCGGCGGACGGATACACGATATCAAGTGGCCAATAGCCCAGCGGACGAACAAACCAACTGGTCCACGATGATATGAGCGGGCGGCGACTCCTCACTCGTCTAGAGCGATGGCAGTAGAGGACGAATTCCTCATATCCGTCACTGATGGCGATGAGGAAAGAGGACGAATGCGATTCATCACAGGTCCGTCGCTCGCTGGCGGACGACCGTGTTAATACGTCCATACCCGATACACGAGGAGGACAAATTCACCACAGAAGTCCCCATGACGATGGGGCTGGAGGACGAAGGCAGTGTATCAGTCGGTGCGTTCCCTCGCTGGCGGACGAACGCGATAAGTCGTCCTGGGCGATGCCAGCGGAGGACGAATACAACAGATCGGTGGTCAAATGGTCAATAGTGCATGTGCAGAGCGGTCGTTCGTCTGCATGTAAAACAAGAACTCACCATGGCACCGAATGGCCCGTCAACGGCCGCTCTAAATATGCCAGCCCTTTTATAGCTGGAAGCAGCGCACGATCATGGCCGCAACGGCGTAGCGATGGCTGCACGAGACGATGGAACTGGACGCCGACACGACTCACAAGCTCACAGGAAATTGCGACTCACGATGCACTCAGCGCACGAGAAACAGACGACAGACGCTTCTGGATATGGTTCAATCTTGCATTGTTCACTTTTCAACAAAACAAGAAAAAAAAAGAACTTGGACACGTCGAGGCCCTTGCCTCCCTCCCTCCCTCCCCCCCTCCATCCATGCCGCCTTCCTTGTCGCCGTCCCTTCCTCCTCCCTTCCCCTTCCTCCCGCTTTCCAGCCACCAGCACCCAGAACCCGCACAAGCCCCCCACCCCCGCCCGTTCCACCGCCTACTCGCCCTCCCAGACCACCATGCCCGGCTCGATGGTGGACATGGCAGCCAGAAGATGGACGCGAACGTCCTTCTTCTGGCCTGGTCGCCATGAACGCCCGATCGCCTGGGCCATAGTGGCCTTCCGCTCCTCCTCGCCCGCCACAAAGGGCGCCAGGAAGACGACATGGTTGGCGACCTGGAGGTTCCAACCGGCAGCGTCAGGGCTGTCGACCTTGAGAACAAGGACGCCAGGCTGATTCTGCTGCCGGAAGGTCTCCACGGCCGTCCGCGCCGAAGCGCCCTGGTAGCCATCGTGGCAGACAATGTCCGCCGCGCGGCACGCCTTGATAAAAGCGTTCTTCATGCCCTCCCACTGGGCAAAAACCAGGACCGAGTCCCCTTCTTGGGTGGCCGTCTTGATGATGGCCACGGCGAGCCGCATTCTGGCTCCCGCCACCGAGCCGGGAGCCCCTGAGGTTGCGCAGAGTTCAAATTGGTCGACTGGAATGACGTCTCCAGCCGCCCGGAACTCACAGCACTCCTTCGAGAGGCACAGTTCGCACAGGAGGTGGCCGCATTGAGTTGCGACCGAAAGCCCTGCCTTGTGTAACGGCATCTCGCCGCATGCCGAACATTCGCCCGAAGGCGAAGTGCTCTCGAAGGCGCCCACAACGACACCCAGGAAACGCAGTCGACGGAGTCCTCGCAGGAGAACCTCCAGGTGGCTCTCCACCCTGGCCATCCGCAAATCGACTTCTTTGACGCCAACGGTGGCGTCTTTGACTTCATCCAGATCGAATGAGGTCTCGCCGCCGCCGGCCTTTGACAGGAGAAGACTCGGCTGCAGTGGGTTCTCCTGCGAGTAGTCGAGGAGGAGCTTCACAATCTCAACGGCCGCGGTGTCGGCCAAGTTGCCATTGGCGGCGTTCTGCGTGAAACTGGCAAAACTTGCCGCCGACGATTCTGACACCTCGTTCTTGAGAAAGGAGAGTTCTCGTAGGACTTGCAAGAGTCGTCGAGTTCTGTGCAGGACAAACTCGTTTTGTTCGTTGACCAGACTGGTCAATCTCTGCACCTCGACTTCGACAAGGGTTTCCAACACCTCTTCGTCACTCTGGCCTTTTGCTTTGGCTGTTTCACTTCGGACGTTTTCTAGCATCAAACTCGAGCACAATTGAGCTTCAAGTGGCCCGCTCGTTCGTTCGACCAAGTTCGTCAGCGTCTGGACAAATTCGGGTTCTTCCAGATCTTCTGTGGGATTGATTTTTGCGGTCTTTTTGTTAAAGGTTCGATCTGGGTCCATTGCCAGTTGCTTGACGTCCGAATGCGTGATTGACTCGGAAGGAGTGAGCTGGAATTCGTAGAGGCTTCTGTGTCTAATAAGACCCTTTTTCGAAATCTCGTTCTTCCGAATGAATTTTGCCGAAAACTCTTTTGCAAGTCCATACACGTGACTCTTGTATGCTGGGGAAGCGATGTCCTGATATGAATGAAATTCTTGTGCGTCGGACTTGTCTCTGATCATTCTTGATCGATCTCTTCCAAATTCAAATTTCCCTTCCTTCTCATCATAAGCCGCAATCCGCGTACCCAACAGTTTTGCCATAGTATTGACATTGTCATAATCGTGGATCGGCGGTGTTCCAGAAAGCAGCCATCTCGCAGATGCATCAAGTTGTAGAAGCGACAGCAGTGTCTCGCCGTGGATATAGGTAAATTCATCCACAATAAGTCTTCGGAATGCGAACATGTGCAGGAGGACAGGTATTTTTTCATCCTTTTCAAAGTCATCCAGTTCCTTACTGAGGACTTCTTCAGCTGTGATCACAGGTTCTTTGGCGGCAGTCTTTGCAACACCCTTTCGACGCTGTTTTGAAGGAACTTGTTTCTTCTCCTGATCCTGGTCTTCTGATCCTGCGTCGGTCTCATCAATGTTGTTGGTATCGGGTTCTGACCGAGATTGGGGATTCTTGGATGTGGGTGCATTGTGCTGAGGCTTGCTTGAGCCTTCTTCAGATGCATCATCATCATCGTCCTTAGTGCTTTCTGCTGCCCTCTTTTTCTTGGCTTCACGCTCTGCTTTGATGACGGCTTTGTTGCTTGCTCGCGTCACATATCCTTGAAATCGCTCATATTTCGCTCCGGCCGTTGTTTTCGATCTAACTTCAGCCCATTTGGTCCAGAATTCAGATTTGCCCTCTTTCAATCCTTCGACACACGAACCCAGATTCGACAGAGCTACGCTCAACCATTCTTGAAAAGCCCGACCAGGGTCATCTGGAACGCAAGGAGAGCAAGCGATCTTGCGCAAATGCGTCAAGTAAGTTGTCTCGTGGAACATGTCCCATGGAGCCAAGACAAGTCGTGCCGAGCGGATTTGATCGTGAGAATACCGCTGTAGTTGTGCTGTTGTCTCGGCGACAATGTAATAAGGACCTTTTACTGGGCGTGAGCGACGGATATCCAGCTTTTCCCATTTTAGAGTCTCGGCGATCTCAGATGCCCACTGCTTGACAATATTTTTAGGTACCAGTATCAGAGTGGCGTCGGACTGGAATTTGGTCGATTGAGAGTCAGTTTTGAATGCTGTCGCAGACCGTTCATAGTCTAGATCTACCAAGGCGAGAGAGGTGGTGGTCTTTCCTGCCCCTACCTCATCGGCGATAATGCCACCCCGAACTTGCGAATTTGGTAGGCGAGCTTTCGTTTCTAGTCTCCATCCCAGTGCAGGCAGGCAAGACTCGACCAATGACGTCTCATTCCATTGCGGCGGGCTGTTTTCTTGTGCAAACATCCAAGCAAGGGCGCGAGATTGCGTAGGCCACAGTTGGCGCTTGAGGCGTAAGTCAATGTCTATCTGCGGGTCTACTTGGTCTTGCTCGTTGGACAGAAGCTGTGGAGTGGTAAACTCTTGGGGAGGTGCAAAGCGGTCATATGAATCTATCCGCCATTCCAGAGATTCGAGAACAGGGATGGTCTGGTCGGGATGCAATAGCTGTGTGACTGCGCGGTGGGCTAGTGTCTTGACGTTGACCACTATGTTCAGCATCGTTTTGTCGTCGAGCTTTTGCAAGAGTGCGATTGCAGGCTTGGGTCTCATTTTCAGAAGGCGCTCATACTTCGCCGCTTCCAGTGGACTCTCAATGGCGCTTACTCTTTCGTTGGCTTTGTCACCTTTTAGAATCCATCTGAGCGAGGGTGCCGGAGGGTAACATTCCGTGCACGTAGCAATCTCGAGGTCGTTGATGGGTTGCCAACCCTGGCTTAGTTGAGGGATGTTGGCCGCGTGTGATAGGATCCATCCAAATTCGCTCAATGCTTCAGGTTCCCGTTCCAGATCAATGCAGAGGTCTCGGCGACACCGTAGTCTTTGTACGGCATTCACATCAAAGCTCAAGTCCAGGAGCAAAACTGTCGAGTGGCTCTGTGCACAGTCCTTGGGAGATATGGGACTCATGCTTGGAGTCTGACCCCACCTATGAATCGTGTTTTCGTCATCTGGTATCTCGAGAATCTGTCCTTGAGAGTCTGACCATTGACTCGTGACCTCACAGTCGATTTCCATACCCCTGGCCAGTTCTGCTGTAGCAACAGGTCTCCAAGAAGCGTCGAGGCTTGCCAGGACGGCTTTGTCGTCGTTTAGGTCTCGTCGACATGCTTGAGTTGAGAACACAACACGATCAAGGCTCGGATCGTTCAGAGGGCCGGACTTCAGGAACAGAAAAGTTGGTGCTTGAGAAGATGACTGGGCCACTCTTCGGTGCAAAGTGCCACTGGGCGCGGGACAATTCTGGAGCAGCTTGTATTCCCCAACGACTTCATCAAATACTGATGATTGTTGCACTTGGAAACCACTTGGAGGATTGACTTCGAGAGTTGAGAAAGCGTTCAACAACGCAAACGGTTTGGCTTCGATGCCTAGTTTCTGCTCCCATGACTTGACTTGGCCGCCTTTGCCTATGACATGAAGTTTGAAGTCTTTCGAATGTCCGTCCCAATATTCCCAGACGCCTTCAAAGAGGTTTGTACCAGGTTGCATTCTGGCCACAGGATGACGAAACAAATCTCGCATCGCGCTATTTGCTGGCTCATTTGCTGGAGCTTTGGCGAACAGCAGCCACTTGGGGGTCGCGTCCAGATGGAGTTGTGGTTTATCTGATTGCACATGGTCTGAACATGGGTCACGAAGATAGCGCTTCTGGACAAATTCGAGCTCTAGGCGGCAACTCGTCGACTCATACACAACCTTCCAAGAGCTTTCAAATTTGATCTCCTGAAATTGCACCTGGCTTTCAAGGGCTTCCAAGACTTGCTCCCTGGCTGATTTGAAGATGTCATCGTTGAAGAGTTGTGTCGAGCTGTGCGGGCGTCGGTTTTGTAGGACTGGGGGGAGTAGGCTCGTCAAATAGCTTACAAATGTGTTCGCAAGCGGACGGTCTTCTTGTGGGCTCGTCAGGTGGCTCAGTTTCTGGTGCCCATGCGCGTCTCTGTTACAGCCTTTGCAGCATGTGTAATAGCACTCTGGACAAAATAATAGCTCGTGTCTGGTGCGTCGATTGAGTCCCTCGCAAAGACACAGCGGCTGGAGGTCCACAGCGAGACGGACGATCTCTCCCAGAGACTGTGCACTGTGAGCACTGGTCCACTTTTCGACAATATCTTCCAGGTTTTGCTTCTCGATCTCCGCTTTCAAGGTCTTCCCAGCGAGAACTTCTGGAGAAGAGTCGCGTGGTGTATTGGTATTGTCCGTTGTCTGGTCAATGTAGGCCGGGAAAATGCTGGAATTGTTTCCGGAAGTTTTATGGCAGGCAATAAGAGCACTCAGTATTGCTGCGCCAATTACTGTGGTCGACATTGCATTTCCAGCCAGATCCTGAAGCTGCCTTGAGGTGTGCTTCCCGAGGTCTAGTTCTCTGATTGGGAATCCTTGCAATGAGAGTATCTCGAGCCCAGACAACGGAGCACCTCGTCGAGTGTCAAACAGACAGCCACTAGGCGTGATACATCCAACGATGCCCCACTGGCGACGATCTGTGTCGCGGTCGATGTTTTGGGAGACATTGATATTTCTGTGTTTGTATCGCATATCGAAGTCTCGCCGAACAACATTGTGCAGCTGATGGATATCAAGAACATCAAGAACTCTCTTGCTTTGACCAAGTGCCCACCTCTGGTCGGCGTAATCATCAAGTTTTGGTTCCGTATGTCCACGGCGCTTGGTGAATGGTGTACCAATTCCCAGCCCATCTTTCACGCGAGCAGCCACATGCCGCTTGCGACAGTTGACCCAGTCAGTCGAGCCTCCTCTTGATTTGCTCTCGTCGCCAGTGAGCTTGGTAAGCAGTAGACGTGGATCGTCGTCGCTGAAGATGAAGTCGCAATATGGCGATGAAGCACGGCGTTGGAAACGGGCCATCAGCATGATCCATTCCTTGTGAGCTTCCTCGATATCGAATCCCATTTCCTGGGCTCGCTCTTTGTGTATGCCGAGCAGATATCCTCGGTTCCTGGTTTGCGGAAGGTAGTAATCCAGGGAGTCGAGCTTCAACGCCACAGATTCGTACCCTTTCTTACGCCAAAAGATTTTGATCTCCTCCCAGGGAGCCCCTTCGACATTCTCAATTATGAGGATGGTTGGCTTGTACATCTTGGCATATGCACCAATGCCGTCAAGGGTCCTTGCAGACTCTCCTTCGCCGCGTTGCCCTTTCCACTCTCCTTTGGCGTTGTTCAAAGCGGAGTAGTCGACGCAAGATGAGCCGGCGATCAGGATGTGGACATCGGCGGGAGGTTTGTAGCGTGCTCCATAGGCGGTGACTGGCAGGTGATCTTCACTGTCTGGGTTTTGTGAATGTGGGCCGAACTCCGTGACGTCGCGGAAGATCACAGGCGGACTAAAGTTTCTCTCGATGAACGCTTGCTTGAAAGGCTCGATCTCGGCACTGCCGAGATGCTGATACTTGAATCTTTCGCCGTCCCCTCGCGATGTCAAAGACTTTCGGACAAGGTCCATAGCGACAAATGGGCTCTCTGTGCCGGAGCACATCGTGAGTACTCTGACGCCGCCATCCCCGAAAGGTTTGCATGCCTCGAGCAGACCCTCGCCAACAGCTTGTTCGGTTATAAGGTCGAAAATGCGGTGAATATCCGACAGAGGAGGGGCCGTGGCGTCAAGACAATTTTGTCCACTGGTTGTGTGCTCCCTTGGTTGAGTGTCGGGCATGTCATCTTTCTTCGCTCCATCGCTGTTTGCTGCTTGTTCTTCGGCTGGCAGCGAATCTCGACCGGCTGGGTCACGTTGGAGAGCTTGTACAACAGGAGAATTCTTTGACTTTTCAACATCATCGGGAATGCAGGCGCGTCGAAGTAGCTCAAGTTCGTTCTGACCCGGCTTTGGCTTTTCTCCCTTATCAGCACTTTGTGCAGTTGGGGTGTTAGCGGTATCTGGGGAGGCCAAGTCAAGATCCTCGTAAACTCGCTTTCTTGACATCCGGGACTCTGTTGACGCCCCGTCTCTGAATTTGATCCACACCCTCCACACCTTTGTCGCTGCGTTGTACTTGGCATATTTCCCGGCAGAGACTTCTAGTATCTCATCACGTGCCTTGGTACCTGTCTTTGCTGTGCGTAACTCGGGTGACTCTGATCTGCTGACAGGAGATCCTCTTGCAGATTGTGTAGGAGTTGACATGGGCGGGATACTAGGGACATCATCCTGCTCAACTGCCTCTTGGTTGTTCACATTGCTTCGTGGCTCCACAGTGTCAGGTGCTTGGTGTTGAGGATCATGACTGATGTTGTTGTCATGGGGTTGGTGGGAAGCCATGTTGTCCATGAGACGCAACACTTGCTGAACTTTTCTTTCTGCTGTCACCAAGAGTCTTATTGCCAGGGACTTCCAACACAGGGTCAAGTTTGAAGGACAAATGTGCACGCTTTATCTGAGAACACGTCTGGAAAGCTTTCACTTAAATTCCGCAGTGCAGATCACGCCTGACAATTTCGCGGGCTCGGAGGTGTGTTCTTGAGATATCCGATGGTAGAAGCGATATGCAGCAACTACATGTGTCAGTTCAGAAACCCAAGGTCAGTTTGAAAACAACTTACATTCCAGTAATGTTTCTGGCACAGTGTGTCGGAGCTTGGCAACAAGATGTGGACTGCTCTTCAAGACTGGACGAAGGTTGCAAGAGGGTTCTGTATCAGAGGGATTTGGTGGTGCGGAATGCCTTGCTAGTCTCAGGTGCTTGCTGTGCCTTCTGGAAGTGGAATCTCGTAATGATTGTGCCTTGAAGGCAGGAGATTTGGACTGTGAGGAAACAGAATGAAGCAGCAAGAGGACAACGTTCCCGGCGAAGAGAGGAAGTCTCTGGAAGGTGCTGATCGAGGAGGCGAGGATTTCCAAGGGATAGAGCGTAGATGCTGGTGTCGTTCGGATGATGGTTGCGATGACTGAGTCTGAACAGATGAGGAGCGAATTTTTAAAAAACATTATCGTGGATCGTGCTTTGTGCTCTACGCTCCACCCCGGAGACGCAGTTTGTCGGCCAAGCATCAAACATGAGCGCTGTCTCGGCGTTGTCGCTGAATAACCTGACCTTAGACTGTTTGATCAATCTTGTCTTGAACGCAGAAACGTCCTTGCATCTCAAAGGATCTGGTCGTGGTTGTTATTCTCTTCTTTATCAATCGAGGGAGCAGAAGCGACAGTGCCAGCACCTATTGCCCACACCTGGTCCAACTCCCTTGCAACCCAGTGTCTTTGTGGCTGACAACAACTTCCGTAGCTTGGAAGCACAGTGCCGACGAGAAGAACATCCTCGATCTTGTTAAAGTGGCTCGCAATCCACATGGGCTGACCGACATCATATTGACATTCACAAAGCCAACTTTTGCTGTCAGCAGCCAGGTGAGCAAAGAGCCCAAAAGGCTAATTTGCTTGCCACCAGCCAGTACAAACATCGTCATAACAAAGCCTGTGTACGCTTCCTCTGCCCCCGAAGAAAGTAGGCAAGGCTGATGGCGGATGAGAGACCAGTGCAGAGGACTGTGGGTTGCGGTTGGAAATGCCATCTAAACAAGACCCCATACATACTCATTCAGGGCTCCGGTGTTCTATTCTCTGAAAATGAAAGGCCCATGACGGGGCTCTGCTTTCATCGATCGCCAGCATTGTGGAGCATGGGCAAGCAAAGGTTACTCGATACTGAACCCAACAGCTTCTCGTCAGTTGCGTCATGGTTGATTTTGCGATGATCATGCCGGTTCAGGCCCGGTTCCAGATCCCAAGGGAACCAAGAGGCTTCGCACGCTTTGCAGGACTGTGATGTGCTCTGTGGGCATTCTGTGAGCGCCCAACTGCGGCCGGAGCCGCCCCTGAGATGCGGATTGTGGCAGAGATAACAAAAGCGAACCGATGAGCACTGGATGGGTGGCCTGGAACTCGCCGTCGACGCCAGGGCGCTGAGGTTGCGGAAGAGAGAGCTCAACGGAGTCGAGGATGTGGTGGCTTGGTGGTGTTGCTGCCGCTGTTGTTCCTGCGAAAGAGCGCACGACTGGCTGTTTGATGTCCTTGAAGTGGGTCTCTTGGCACCCGTTCGAAGAGACCTCCGCCTGAAACCAAGAGCTGGGATGACATTGAACTTCTGAGTGGCATGAGCAGACTGAGATGCGATTCGGTGTCTGTTGGGCGGTATCACTCACAGTGGAAGAGTCGCAGATTTGTGACCATAAATTTATATACATAGCGTTTGCCTCTGCTACCAGAGGCGTTCCCCCGAAGGGGTTGGGGAGGACTTGAGCATCGAGGCAATCGGTGATCGTTGGGAAGAGATTGAGCGATGACCGATGAGGATGAGGATGGTTGTCGCAGGCCAGGTCAAAGAAGCCAGCGCCCCTCGTCGGTCCGCTTGACCTAGGCGACGAGGGGCGCTGGATGAAGAAGATATCTGGGTTCTCGACTGGGAGAAGGGGGATGCTGGCAGGCAAGGCAATGTGTCGAGGAAGTCTGAGTGTTGAGCCACCTGGGCAGCAGCTTCAACGCAGGAAGATTGAAGTGAGAACTCGAAAGGAGTGTTGGCGCAAGGGCAGAGGCTATGTGTGGGCGTGGCGCGCTCTCGTCTTTTCACCTCTCCTACTGTCGACCGTGGGCGGCTGAATGTGGACGGGCCTACCCTTGGCACTACGATGAAGTCCTCTCCATTTTACTCTATGCAGTGCTACCGCAGACACTCTTTTATGTCGAACTCGAGCACAGCGCTGAGCTACGGACGGGTTTCTAGACAGAATCGATCGCAACAAGCTCGAGTCAACTTTGAGCCAACACCTCAGGAGACTCCGCAACAGAGACACTTCGGCCTGCGAACGTACCGCAGGAAAGACCGCGCCGCTACGCCAAACGGACCTCATTCCCCCAAAGAACTAGAAGAACAGATGCCACAAAAGATGTGGTGACTCCAGCGCCAGCGACGTCTGCGAGTCAATCGAGGTCCTTGTTGACATTGATGAGAAGGCAAGCACATTCACAGAAAGTCAACAACACAACCACAGTCAATAAGAGGTTACATTGCAACACTCGTGGAATGAATTCTCAGGCCAACTCTTCCCAGGATCGTTGTCATGTGCCCGTAATTGACACTATATCAATGGCGTTGCATTATCGAAAGGAACATCAGACCGTGGTCCGTCAGATTTGCAACTGGCAACGTTCGAATCAAAGGACGCAGGAGCCATACTGCTACAAATCGACTGTTTGAAAGGAGGGGGGAAGACTCAGAATACACAACGATACCTCGAGCATAGAAGAAATGAAGCGGAAACAGTCAATGTTTGCCCGAGTGAAGAATTGTTACATTTGCCTTCAAAAGCTATTCCTGTTCAGTATGCAGAATACAATTAGGCTTGTCAGTAGGAAAGCTGTTTCTCTGCAAGCACAGTCATCGTCCTATTTCTTTGAAGGAGCCTCTTCGCCTGCATGGACATTAAGCCCGAGTCCCTCTGCGTCAAGGTAAAGTTTGTTCTTTCCTCCAGCTTCTTGTAGGATTTGTGCAATATTGCGAGCATTTTCGATCTGTCGCAGTTCGACATAACTTCTGCTCTTCTTGATGGCGTCGCCAATCAATTCCGCTGATCTGGCTTCACCCTGGGCCCGGACAACGGTTGCTTGCTTCTCCTGCCTCGCCTTGTCGACCACGAAAGCAGCCCTCTGTGCCTCCTGTTGAGCAACTTGCTTGGCTTCAACCGCAGCAGTGAATTCCGGGGAGAAAGAGAGGTGCGTCAAGGAAACGTCGTCCAGCATAATGTTGAACCGAGCCGCTCTCCTCGTAAGGTTGTCTCTGACCAATCTTGCAACATTTTCTCTTTGCGTGATGAGCTGGCTCGCATTGAACTGCGCAACCACACTTTTCAGCACCTCATTCACAATCGAGGGAAGAACGCGCTCGTCATAGTCTGTTCCCAGAGTCCGGTAAATCTGAGGTAGCGCTTCGATACGTGGCCGCGAGAGGACACGGCATGTAATATTGACCATCTGTAAATCTTTTGTCCCTGTCAAGGAGGCGACATTTCGTGGCTTCGCTCGAACGTCGTAGTCAACAGGCGTCTCAAACCAAGGTATTCGGATGTGGGTGCCTGTTCCGCATCAGTGATCCATGGCTACAGAATAGAGTCCGTTCTTTTACCTTCATTGTAGATCTCCTTTGAAACACCGGATATTCTCGTATACTTGATGGCGCGGTGACCACCCTCGACTGTGTATCGTCAGTACAGACTGATAAACACAGATTTCGACAGAATTACCGTTGAATAGAGAATTTGACAGAACGACACCAGCAACCCCAAGACTGATCAAAGCAAAGATGCCTCTGCCCGCAGCGCCGCCTCCCGGAAGACCTCCAAAGCCTTGGCCACGGCGCTGTTGCAGCGTCCGCTGGATCTGCTGAAAGTGCTCCCTTGGATCGTAGGACATCTTTGCGCCTTTGTTAAGAACGCAAATTTGTGAATGTATTGAGCTGGTAGGCAATGTCGATGATGCTCCCATCTAAGTCAAGCTTTCCGTTTTCGAGCTGCGGAGAAGCAGGGAGCTTGGCGCCGCTTTTAACTGGTATGCAGGACGGAGTGCATGTTACCACCCACCCTCTCTCTCAAGCCACCACTATCTACACACCACTCGACGCCGCTGCTGCCACGATTGGGAAGTTTAGTTAGATATCCTCGAACTGTGTGCAGCCGAAAATGGCTCCCGGACAAAGTCGCAGCGTCTTCGTGGGCAATATTCCCTTCAGTGAGACCTCTACACTCAACTTTGCGCGTTCAAACGACTGACTCTCTTTAGATCTCAGCGAGGAGAACATTGTCAAGATCCTCAGTCAAGTCGGTACGGTCGTCAAGTTCAGGTTGATGACCAACCCCGACACGGGTAAATCAAAGGGATTCGGTTTTGCAGACTTCCAGGATGCGGACCAGGCGGCCAGCGCAGTTAGGAACTTGAATGATTTCGAGATCGATGGACGTAAGATCCGCGTCGACTGGCCTCACAACAACGAGAAAGACTCGGTTCCAACAAATTACGAGCAGACTGCTGGCGCTGGGGCGGATGGATACCAACAAACTGGCGCAAATGCCCTTCCTCCACTGCCTCAAGGGACAGATCTTCCCCCAAACCTCAGGGCAACCGATGCGATCTCCCAGACCCTTGCCACACTTCCGCCGCCACAGCTACTCGATGTCCTCACTCAGATGAAGGCGCTGGCCATCTCAGATCCTGCAAGAGCCACCTCCCTCCTCAAGACCGCACCACAACTCTCCTATGCCATATTCCAGGCTCTAATCTTGATGAATCTCGTGGACCCCAAAGTACTGGCACAAGTCGTTGAACAAGCCTCGAGACCACCTCAACCAGCCAGCATCCCTCCACCGCAGCCCACTCCACAACAATACCCCGGCTTTCCACCGGCCATGATGCCTGGTCAGATTCCTCCCAGACCTCCTCAGCAATATCCGACAGCGGCGATGCAACAACAGCCACCCCAGCAGCCTCCCGCCCAACCTCAGCTGTCTCATCAAGAGATGATCCAACAGGTCCTCGCTATGGATCAGAGGACAATCGATTCCTTTTCTCCGACTGAAAGGGCACAAATCATGCAGATCCGAGCATCGATGGGGGTAAGATGAGCTGCAGGGACACTGTTCAGATCTAACTTTACAAACCATCGTTCGCCATAAACATGCGGAGGGCGCAAAATATTCGCTCATGGTATGGCATACATCGGGAATTCTATTCCACGGAACTGGGCATGAAACCTGCAACAAAGCCGCTTCTGGAGGAATTTATGCAACACAGCCCCTCAGCAAATCCGTCAAGATTACCGAGACGAAGGGTATAGACGTTTGCTAAATAGAAACATCCTGAAAAGCCGGCAGCGCCGTGATCGCGCCGCGCCCAAGAACACAACATCCTCTCTAGACGGCAGAATGACATGCCCGATACCACAGCGAGAGGAAATGTAGTCGCAGAATACTTAGATATTATGGAAGTCAGGAGAGGCTCGAGGAATCGTATGCACTATGGATGCATTGTCTCAAGCTATGCTTCGCATTTTCTACAGCGGTGTGAACGAATAGGCGCCATCTCTTTTTCTACCAGCCCGCGTTTAGAGAGGCCGCGAATCTTTGTTCGAATTCCTCATGTCTGTCTACCTTGATCCTCCTTTTGCAGAGAGAGGTGCTGACCCCGTCAAGCCTTGTTCATTGCGCTTGCAGGACTCGTCCCGATACCCTCGTCCGTCAATGCGGTCTGCGGCCGCAGGGGACTCCCTTTCCTGCTTCCACCGCCACCCTCTCTCCTCAGCCACCCGGCCCTCCCAGCCTTTCCAGGGGTTTGTATCGGCGACGGCGCTGGCGACGGGCTAGGCGACATCATCGTGACCTGTCTCGGTGCACTGACATTCTCACCCGCGCTTCTCGGCGGACTCATGACCCATCCGCCATCTCCAGCACTCGTATTCACGCTCTGCGGACTCCTCAGACTCGTGCTTCCTTCGTAGTACCCGCCCTGATACTGGTACTCTTCGCCCCTCCTCTTGACCGGGCTTTCATCGTACGGATCCCACCCGACTCTCCTCCTCGCGTCAGCCCTCAGCGCCTGCCGATACTTCTCGTCGCCTCCTGCACCCGTCGACGCGCTCTCTTCCAGGAAGAAAGTAAGCAGTTCGTCGGTGATTGAGAGGTGGGACTGTTGCTGAAACTGTTGCAGCGAGGTGAGGCGCAAAAGGAGCTCGAGCAGTGATAAGGAGGTCCGGATAGAGTTGGCCCAGGGGGGAGCGGTAGATTGCGGTGGAGGTTGGGCATGCGAGGCGATGTGCATGTTTGCCATTGAATTTGTGAGTTGAGGCGTAGAATTGCCCTTGGACCCGGTGTTATCGGTGGACTCCTCTTCGATGTCGGACTCAGAATCACTTGGTTCGGCTTCCGTGTACACTTCAAACGCGATCCATTCAGGGTCGAGGGACGGTGGGAAACGCCAGGGATCATCGGTGTGGTCTTCGACATATCGCTGTTCCTGCAGCTTTCCCTGCAGCTCCGCTACTAGGCTTTGATCTTGCTCGCTATCTTGATCGCCTTCTCCAGGTCCCAGCGGACTGTCTCTCTCCGCCATTCGTCTGGGTGGGATAGCATAGAGGTCTCTCTTCAACAATAACACCGGGTGATTACTCTCCGCATCACTCCCAATGTTCAAGACTTTGCTCGTATCAGCATAGAATATTTTCGATATCTCGTGGACAGGGATTATCTCCCGGATGCCGGCGAGTCTGACATCGTCAAACGGGCCCGGACGAGCCTGATCGTCCTCAAAGTCGTGGACACGGTCGTCTTCAAAGTCTTCAATGATCACCATTTGATAAGCATATTCATCGGCGCGGGCATCGGCGCGGATACTTGGTGTCGAGCCAGGCAGATCAGTCTCTGTCTCTGGGACTACGGAAGGAGAAGAGATATCGGCGGAAGGGATAGCATCAGATCCGGAGCCCGTCCCGAGCACGACGTCGAGGGGAACCCTGCGTAGCTTGACTCTTGCTTTGTGAATGGCTTCTTTCCAAGTCGTCTCTCGGATTTCTTCTTCGTTCTGGGGCCGGTCATGGCCGGCAAATAGCATGTAGACAGTAAGAGTGAATGTGGGCCCGATTTGCACAGCCTGATTTGGAGAGATGGTGTACTGAGTGTCGCCTGCTGTGAGGAAAGTGCTGGCTTGTAGAAGTCGTGAGGGAGAGACAGACTGAGGTAGTGACGTTGAGAGGCTTGCACCTGACGTGGTGATGGCGAGATTGATCAAAGGGACAGCATCCTCAATCCTCTCGAGAAGCTTTTTGATGTCCTTGACAATCAAAGTCAACTCCGACTCGTTCGGAACTCTGGCCTGGCTGCTGAGTCTGCTGGTCTTCCTAGCAGCTTGTTCGGAAGCCTCCGCTGCTTTCGCTAGCCGTTGTCCCAAGGACTGTATCTCTATACGCAGCTCCTTGGTGAGGGAGACCGCGGATTCTAGAGACGTGTTTCCTCGAGCCGCAATTAGCTCGATCATGTCGATCGCTGGGGAGACGATGCGGATTTTGTGCTGAAGCCGTTGTTGCAAAGCATACAACTCATCTCGAACGTTGCTTTTCGGTGTGCTGTTGAGGAGCTTGGCCGATTGTCTGATGGCGTAGGATGCTGTGATTGTGACTCCTGAGCGGATGGCATAATTCATCGCCTGCTGGGTCACTTTTCCCAGAAAGACGTCCATTACCACGGAGTACAGAATAAAATGCTCTCGTTGAATGTCAACTTTCTAGGGCTAAAGAACAGATGACAGCGTCAAGCAGAAGGAGAGAGGAGCATAACGCAAGAGGCACTTCACTGTGGCACGTTCTTCCGAGGCTACTATTGCAGAGGTGACACAGGGGTCAAGGACTTGGTGAGGGAGGACCTGGTCTTCGTAGAGTGTGTCGTACGTTGTACATACCTGAGTATCCATACGATTTGATCTTGCAGAAGAAAACCATCGACGCCTTGGACCTAGGGTCGCGCGAGACTGCAGCCTTGCGGGCAATGAAATCATCGCAGCCCAGCCTTGCCAAGGAAATTTCTGTACCCAAAAGTGCCCCTCCAAATAATGAACCCAAACCGCAGTCTACTCCTTCAGGCTCAGTTCTTGATCTCCACTTGACTTTGACTCACCGCCTGTAATCGTACGCTCCTTCTCTTCTTCAGGAGCCCTTTTCCGATTCCTATCAGTCGAATTTTCAAGCATTTTCGAAGATGGCGGGCAATTTTGATTCCTGGGAAGACGCAGCGGCGCAAGAGGAAGACCTTTCAAAGAAGACACAGAATATGAGCGTGAATGCCAACACTTTCAGGCCTGGAGCCGCATCGTTTCAGCCTGGTGCTGCCACGTTCCAACCGGGACAGCCATACCAGCAGAATGGCTATCAAAGCTATGGGTATGGGCAACAGCAAGGCTACAACCAATACCCCCAGTACGGCCAGCAATACAATCAATATCCTCAATATCAACAGCAGCAACAGCAGCAGCAAGGCTACAATCAAGGCTATAGCAGCGGCCAATTTGCCGCTTACAATCAGACCCCCGGCGGCTTTCAACCCAGACAAGGCGCTCCCATAAGTATTGCGAAGAGGTCGGACACCCAGCCTGCATCTGCCCCAACTCAACAGGTCCCCGCTCCAGCAACCAAGGCTGAAGCAGCCCCTGCAGCCCCTGCACCCAAACCACAGCCAGCTGCTGCGGCACCTCCCAAAGCGAAGGTCCTTTCGATCGGTGTCCCAACGTCAGCATCGGCCTCCCCTAAGAAACCTGCTTCTCCCACCACCAAGGACGAGCCCACTCCCCCAAAAGCTGAAGCCGGAGCCAAGGTTGCTGCGGCGAAAGCTGTCGAGAAGACCGGCGAAAAAATCAGTGGGAAGACGTCCCCTGCGCCTTCATCAGGAAAGTCTTCCCCCACACCGGCAGATGCCAAAAAACAACGAAATGCAGATGAAGTCGCACAATCGCAAACAGCCGATGTGGACGCATCAGTCCTACAAGAGATGTACGGGAAGGAGCACGTCAACATAATTTTCATTGGCCACGTCGATGCCGGCAAATCCACACTCGGTGGCCAGGTGCTCATCCAAACAGGCATGGTTGATGAGCGTACTCTGGAGAAGTATAAGCGGGACGCTAAAGATGCCGGGCGAGAAACCTGGTACATTTCTTGGGTATTGGATTTGAATAAGGAAGAAAGAGCCAAGGGGAAGACAGTTGAAGTGGGCCGAGGCTTCTTTGAAACCGAGAAACGGAGATACACGATCCTCGATGCGCCAGGTCATAAAACGTACGTGCCGAACATGTTGAGTGGTGCGGCTCAAGCAGATGTGGCCATCCTGGTTATCTCTGCTCGAAAGGGCGAATTCGAAACCGGGTTCGAAAAGGGTGGACAGACACAAGAGCATGCCATGCTGATCAAAACCACGGGCGCCAAAGAGCTGGTCGTAGCCGTGAACAAAATGGACGACCCTACCGTGGAATGGTCCAAAGAACGATACGACGAGATCGTAGGCAAACTGAAACCATACCTGAAAAAGCGAATCGGCCTGGACTCCACCTTCATGCCCATCTCCGCGCAAACGGGCGTCAATGTCAGAGACCGCATCCCTCCGAACATCGCGAGTTGGTATAAAGGGCCTTCTCTCCTGGAATTCTTGGACGGCATGGCAAAGATCCAGCGAAACATCAATGCACCCTTCATGATGCCCATTGGCGCCAAATACAGAGACATGGGCACCATGGTCGAAGGGCGTATCGAAGCCGGTGTGGTTCAAAAGAGTTCGACCTTGGTTATGATGCCGAACCGTGAGGAAGTTGGCATTGCGGCCCTCTATGGCGAGACGGAAGATGAAGTTGCTTACGCCACCTGCGGTGACCAAGTGCGCATGCGCTTGCGGGGCATTGAAGAAGAAGACATCCAGCCGGGCTTCGTGCTCTGCTCGCCCAAACGTCTCGTCCACTGCGTCAAAGAGTTTGAGGCACAGATCAACATCGTGGAACTGAAATCCATCCTCTCTGCCGGCTTTAACTGCGTTATACACGTACACGCCGCAACGGAAGAAGTTACGTTTGCGGCTTTGCTTCACAAACTCGAACCGAAAACAGGACGCAAGAGCAAGAAACCGCCCCCATTTGCCGCAAAGGGACAGAACATTATTGCGAGATTGCAGGTTACGAGCGGAGCCGGCAAGATTTGTATCGAGAGGTTTGAGGACTATCCGCAGCTGGGACGGTTCACGCTGCGAGACCAAGGGCAGACCATTGCAGTGGGCAAGATCACCAAGCTGATCTTTGATGATGAGTAAACGGATACACATGTGCACGGAGTCACATCTGGAGGTTTGTTTGTCGTCCTTCCTTCATTCGTGTACAGCAGGGCAGCCAGGAATAGAACCGGCGGGCGTGCAGCACGAGACATGCATGAATGGACATGCCACGTGCGACCAGAGGCAAACATTGTCATCAACGCCGAGATGGATTGAGATGATCACGAGCAGTGCATGACAGGACGGCTAGAAATGGGGTTGCATCAATCCGGGGACAACGGCTTTGGGGACGCGGCTCGGGTGGAGGTTGTGGCCATCCGCTGCGCAACGCTATCAGGGGGAGGCAGGGATGTAGATGGTTACTCCTACTCTTACTCCTATGTGCGCGATCTGGGACGAAATAAACACGATATGAGACTCCTACCGACTCCTCTTCCCTCAAACGAATAAAAATGCGTACCTGCATACATACCTTGCATATGTAGATAGATACCTGCCTATACAACAGAACCTCGAATGTCCCACATATTTATTACTCGGCGGTATACACACGCAGAGGCTCCTTGATTATTCGTCGGCGTTGGTGCTCCGGTATACCCCCTCCTAAGGCGGTACTGTACTGGTATACAACAAAGGCGCAACGCAGCACCCAAGGGGGCTTTTTTTTTTCTCTCTTCGGTTTGGTTCTAAAAGTACAAGTGTGCAGGCGGGTAGGTGGGTGGGAGGGAGAACAAGATCAAAAGAGTATATGTGATGTGATGTGATGTGATCCGATCCGATCAGAGCTGCCCAGCCACCAGCCCAGGGAACCAACTTGATCCAATACATCATCAGTGAGGAGCCTGTGCACGCCCGGTCCCCCCTGTCTGTTGTTCCTTGTGAACGTTTACAGCTTCCCCCCCTTTTTTTGTTTGTGAGAGACATCCCCGCCTTGCCACAATTCCAGGGTACATGCGAACCAGCTTCCAAAAAAGCAGAAAAGAAACATGGTTTTTGAGGTTCCTGTGCCCCCCGCGCATGTTGAACGCAAATGCCCAATGCCAGACCACCGGAGACCTCTTCCAGGGCGAGATAATGAGAAGGGCAGCGAAGGTTCAAGCAACTCGCCCCTATCGGTATTATCAGCGACAGTGTCTCGGGAACCCGTTGTTGGATCGTCATCCCTCAACAATCCCAACGACGACTTGAAGGTGGTTGAGATTGCAATGGCCGTGCCGCAAAGGATACCGATCGAGAAAGAAGATAGTCCCACGAATGAGTCCCTGCCCTTATGGCTCAGTCATGTTGATTTTAGAGGACGGCAGCATCACCAAGCATCTACATCGAAACTCGCCTGCAATGTCACCGTCGGTTAGCACTGGTTTTCCCGCCCATTGGAGAACGCAGGCAACAAACTGCACGGAGAATAACACATACCTCATCGAAATACGTAGTCACAACAGTCCTGTCAGCAAACTTGCGTCCCGCAAGTGCTTGCAACGCCTTCTTGGCAGCTTCGGGTTCCTCGTACTTGATGAAGATCTTGCCCACTCCAGCCGATTGCCGACTTCCCATAGATGGTCGCGGAATCTTCATGGCCAAGATCTTGCCGTACTTTTGGCATTCTTCCATTACATCTTCGCAGATTTCTACCACGCAGCACAAGGCTTGGTTAGCATTTTGACGCAGTAAAGGCAACGGGGAAGATAGACAAGGTATGTCGCTTCCTGCTTTGCTCACCTTCATAATCATCATTATCGATAAGTTCCTCAGGCGTCACCATGTTCAGGAGTTGTAGGACCCGTCCGTCCTCCAGGTTCTCCGCGGTGGTTCCGGCGAACATAGACATGGCGTTGACGCCCATCTCAAGCCCGGCAGCTTGTGTGTATCCAATACTGGCACGTGTGACTTTGACAGCGTTGCCTGCCAAGTCCATGCCATTGAGACCCTCGATTGCAACGCCAGCGACTGATGGATCTGTATATTCACAGAAAGCGATGCCCTGATGATACGTTAGCAAGAGGAATCGCGTGCCAGGACCGGTGTAACTTACCCTTGATTCTTGTGCATCGCTGTCCCGCACCAGAACAAAGGCTCTTAATTCCCCAAATGCTTTGAGCAACTCAATGACCTGATCATCTGTCAAAAAAGGTGGGAGATTGGTGATGGCTAGTTTATTGGCCGTGTCGGGAACTTCGGTAGATATCTCGCCGTCTGTATATGCTTCCTCATCCGCAGACGGAACGATGTAGTCCTTGGGTCGTCGAATCTCCAACCCCTTGGGAGATGCAGTCCCATTGCCGTTCAGCTCGGAATGGTGCTCTTCCATTGTGATTCCATCCATGGCCAATGCCAGCGTCGCATCGGAAGGCTGCTTGAACTCCACCAGCGCGAAGCTCCTATCTTCGGCGATGTTTGCTTGTGTGCATGGATCGTTGCCCTTTGTGACATTCAGACCATTGAGCTGGAGGTTAAAGAAGGCCACTAGGCTCTCCTCGGAGACGGAGGCCGGAAGGTTGTGGACAAACAATCTCCTTGACTGGCGCGCATTGGAAGGCCTCAATGCTGTGGAGGTCGCGCCGCCTGAGGGTTGATTCATGAAGGCTTGTAACCGGCTTGGGTCCATCTGCTGCTGTCGAGGGGCGCCTGGCAGGGGAAACATGCCGGACATCTTTGCTTGCTCGGCGGTAACATTCTCGTACCCAGGCGGTTTGATGTCCCACTGCGTCATCCTCCTCTTGCGCTCCAAGATTGGCACGACATCTGTAAGATCGGGAGTGGGTTCCCTCTTCTTGGGAGGAGGACTGTTCTTGCGGCCTCGGGCTTGAGCGGCGAATTCATCGCGGTCTTCTCGCCCAGTCCGATCACGGTCGCGATTGCCTCCTCTGCGATCATCAAACAGGTCGCGGTCCCTCCTGGGTGGCCTGTCATCGTCCCGGCGTCTCGGGCCTCGATCTCGGTCCCAGTCCCGGTCATCTCGCCTCGAGCCGTGTCTGTCTTCCCTTTCGCGTGCCCGGTAGTCTCGACTCGAGGAATAAGAGTCTGCTTCATATTCGCGTCGCGAGGAACGGTGATGGGGAGATCTTGAACGTCTCCGCTCGCCGCGATCTCGATTCCGGTCCCGGTCGCGGTCTCTGCGCTCGTCTCGGTCGTATCGTGACCCCTGAAGTCATGTCAGTGGTCGCAATGGCAATATAGCAAGGGCAAGGATGACATACATGGTGCTCTCTAGAGCGACCCGTGTCTGAAGAGGTCAGTAAATGCTGAGGCAAAGTGGAAGGGGGTCAAGGCACCTCTGGAGGAGTAGTTGTCCCCGTTCATGGTCGCGACGCAGGATGGGGTTTCTAGTTCGAATTCTTCGCCGCACGGCCAAATAGCAGAATAATCTCTAGTCAGTGAGGGCTAATACTGGCTTGACAGCAAATTCGCTCGTTGACACTGCGTGAAGTGATCCAATTGCCGCAGGGCAGAAAAAGCGCAGCTGCCCATGGCCTCGCTTCGCGACTCGGTCAACCTGCAACTTTTTCGACGCTGCCATTCATTGTCTTGGCGCTACGAGACAAGTAAAATCCGCCCCGAGCCCACGTTGCGGCTCACCTCTGACCCTGCCGCTTTAAAACCCTCTCGCTCGCTACTAACTTCTGGACCTCATCCTCTCTCACCTCAACAACCTCAACACTCTACACTCACCTTCGCACTTACCCTGACTTACCCACCCTCGCGCGCCCACTTCGTCTTGTAATTTTGGGCCCTGTATACCCACCACCGTGCCAGGGATCAAAAATGACAACGCTGGAGGAAGAGTCAATGGTCTCCCTTGCCCCCAGTCACCCTAGCCTTGAGTCCGGCTGAGGATGGTGATCTCCTTTTCGAACCCTTCACCGTCCCTCCCCCCGTCCCCTTCCCATTGATTACAAAATGGATTCCCGACCCAGTCCCAGAGCGCCTGCCGTGCGACCTCCTCTCATCGGCCGTCGTTCTGGAGAACTCGTTCTACTGTCATACTTATTGCAGGCCCGCCCTCCTCGTGGCAGCCTCCATCACACCGATCATAGGTCGACGACCTGTTACTGCAGATGAATTGTTGGCCCAAGCGCTGGCTAATGGCTACAAGAAAGGAGCACGTAAAGAAGTTGACGAAACCCGTAGCCGAGGAAAGCATATCGACGAGACGAAGAGGAATCATGAGGGAACTCTTCGACGCTACGTCCTATATACGCGTATTGCTAGACCGAAGCTCGTCTTGTGCGCCTTCACAGATGGCCTGCTGTATAAGGTGGGACTCCTATGAGCTGCTTGAGTGCAGGGACTCCGTACTTGTGTGCAACTCTGTGCACCCTCACGTTGAACGGCCATCGGAGATGTTCGTTCTCGATATTCCCGCTACTGTCTTATTATTTCCCATACACAGAGTGGATCATTGCCTCAATGGCGCCTGCATCATCATCTCGAGCTTCGAGTTCGACTAACCCATTGCGATTTTCCCGTACGTTATCCTCTAAGATGGTTCTTGTTGTGGGAGAAAGGATTTGGTCTTACCTTCCACTCACCATTTAAGAAGCGCTCGAAATACTCTAACTGAGCACACACAGCGAGGCTATGGACCCTGAAATCCCGACCGTGAATTTGTATGGTGAAGTCGGAGAATTTCGAAGAGTTGAAGAAACACAAGGGATGTAAGCGGCGGGCCGCATGGGCCTGCTACAAAGGGCATACCTCATCAGACCTAGAGCTCGTACATTGTGACTTGATACCTCACTGTTTCTCGCTACCATGGCAAAGCCAAACTTCATCCTTTGTGTGTGGCATAGTTCGTATCTGCTCACTTTGTGTTGAAAATGTACGTTCAAATGATAGTGGGACCTGAAAGACACATTGCCACTAAAGCGCGACTGTGTCAGATGCCGATACAGCAATTTAGTTGCTCGATTTCTTTCATACCTCAGCAGGTCGGTTCCGAAGCTGTGTTGTGAGCCAAAAACACTCGCGGTAGAAGCTATTCGTTACGATATGGCTTAAACACTTATGGCGACCGCCGGAACTACCGGGAAAGGCAGGAGTGCCGAAGGGCAGGGCAGGGGCACAGCCTCGTTGGCAAGGCTGAAACACGTGACCCGTCAACGTGGTCTGTGGAACAGCTCACAGAGCACCAGGGATCATGAAGGAAGGAGAGCCTATATGACCACAGTCATTCCATAGCTTTACTTCGTAGTCAACTTCCTTCTCAATCATACCCCTACATTTTAAGCTTGCGGTTGATTCCGCGCGATCATCGCATTACATACTTCGAGCCTTGTAGTGACTCGACGTCAAGGAATACCTAACACTCTTGATACTTACTCTTCCTATCGCCCACCCTGCCTGTTCCTAGGCCTATTCCTCACAACGATATACTTCCCACCTGCCAAGGAATCAACTTGAGCCGTGACTCCATAGGGATAGCGGATCATAATATATATCTGGTTACCTTATAGGGCATATAAATACTCGGAATGAAAGAGCGACAAATCTTTAACTAGTATAATAGCCTCTAGAACATGTTATGAACCACTTCACGCGAGTGTGTCACGGGATCAAGGTTTCCTGGTGAGTGGACTATCAAGTAGAGGTATACAATGATCAAGCGAAACCAATCACAAGCCTGAAATGTAGGGGTATGATTGAGAAGGAAGTTGACTACGAAGTAAAGTTGTGGAGAACGACTGTGGTTATATAAACCTTCCTTCATCCTTGATCTGTAGTGCTTAGTTCTCTGTAATCTGTGGCACAGATCCCAAAAGGTCGCGGATCACTTGGGCTAGTCACACGATGCTCAGCCTTACTTCCTCAACCTTGCCATCGAGGCTGAGTGATTGCAATCCTTCCGGAACATTTGGTTGTCGCCGGGCCGTATGAAAGTTCACGTCATAACAGAACTGCGGAACTGTTTTTTCTATACGGGCGTTCCGCGATTCGTATTATAACGGAATGTCTCCACAATCTTAATACTCCAGATATCTTGCCCGGGGCCCCGGAGCGACAAAAAATTACCCCGGATCCCTAACCGAGGCCAGATCGAGCCGAATCATGGGGTTGAACTATGAGGCCGAGGGCTCCTATATACCAAGGGCTGGTATCATATATCTCAGCATCCTTGAACTTATGGAGAGGTAATTTGAAGCTGGCGTCAAAACTTGAAAGTTGAACCTTCAACCCGGTAGTTTAGCACATCACTGAAAGAAATTTCTGAACTACCACTGTCCAGTCCAGCTTGCTAGGCCGACTTAGACACACAGGACTCCTGGGAGGCTCTTCTCATCCAAATTATGTCGCTGCAAAAGAACGAAGTCGAAACGGGCATTGCTCACGTCGAAAACAAGGAGCCTTCTGCCGGGTCATATACTATTGGTGGATTTCAGACTCACGAAGAAGCACTCCCCAAGGGGTATTCTTACAACTACCGAACCATCGGGACGTTTGTCGCGGGCGTCCTCAGTGCGATATGTGGCATTGGCGGGTTCAGCTTCGCTGCACCGCTCCTGGGCACGATCAACACTGCGCTTGGACCGACTGTCGATATTGACTGGGTTGCGATTGTCTTCAACTTGACTGGGGCAGTGAGTATGCCTATCTGCGGCCGTGCAATGGACATCTTTGGACGCAGGTGGATCGTGGTTTGCCTCGCCGGCGTGGCCCTTGTCGGCGCCATCGTAAACGCCAGTGCACAGAATATCCCTTCCCTCATTGTCGGTACTGCGTTGATGGGATTGGCGGCACCGGCACAGACCTGTTACAATGTGATTCTCGGAGAGCTGGTGCCCATGAAACACCGGTACACAATGGGAGGACTGATCTTCGTCTTCGCTGGCATCCCAACAGCCTTCTCAGCAGCCATTGCACAAGGCATTGCGGAAAACACGAATGCCGGCTGGAGAGGCGTCTACTACATGGTTGTCGCGTTCAATGCAGTCAGCTTTTGTGGCTACTTGGTCTGTTACCACCCGCCAACATTCGAGATGAAGCATGGCCGAGAGAGAAAGATTCAATATCTGAAACAGTTCGACTTTGGCGGAAGTGCGCTCTTTATCAGTGGTCTCTCTCTTCTACTCATGGGCCTTTTATGGGGAGGATCTCGATATCCATGGCACTCGGCAGCCGTGATTTCAACCATTGTCATTTGCAGAGTCTGTCTGATCTGCTTCTGGGTCTACGAGGCCCTAGTGCCTCTCAAAGAACCGTTAATGCCCCATCGTCTCTTTAACAAGGAGTGGCTTGCTGCCGTGACTTGCCTCGGGTTTGCCGCCAGTGCCTTCTATGGATTCTCGATCATCTGGCCCCAGATGGTTGCGAACATGTATTCCACCAATTCGACCACCATCAATGGAGTCACCTCCAGTATTCCCGGCCTTGGAATGGGATGTGGAGGAATGATCGGGAGCGTACTCGCAAAGGGTCTCAAACGGACCAAGATTATCATGGTTGCATCTTTTCTCGTTGGGGGGACCTTGCTGGCGTGTAAGTGCTGGGTCTTTCCTCTCTCCTTCTCAAGACGTTCTGGACCTGACTGTGCAATCTAGGCATGGCGACTTGTACTCCTGACACTAGAGGCCGGGCGATTGCGCTGTTGTTCTGCGGAGCAAGCTGTCTGGGTCATGTAGAAGTGATTGGAATTGCCATGGCCACGCTCCTCGTTAAGGATCAACGAGACATCGGCATTGGTATGCTGACTCCACTGGGACGGTTCCAGGAGCAAAGACTGACAAGGAACAGCTGGCCAGCTTGGTATTAGCTTTCGAACCGCGATCTCTGTTGTGGGAACCGCGATCTATACGGCTGTCCTCTCCACTCGGTTGGGAAAGACCATTCCGGATCAGGTCCCAAAAGCATTGGCTGCTGCTGGCCTGCCCCAGGACGACATTCCCTTGTTCATCTCGGCCTTGTCGTCGGGAACCTCGCTATCAGATGTGCCTGGAACAACACCCAAAATCATTGCTGTCGGAACCAGAGCTTACCAACTTGCGTCTGCCGATGCCTATCGCACAGTATTCTACACCACCATCGCCTTCAGCCTCCTAGGCGCAATTGCCAGCCTGTGGGTTCCTGATAGCTACCAGTTGATGACCGGAGACATTGCTGCGAGATTGAACATCAATAGTGATGATCAGCCTGAAGAAGCGGTGAATCACGATAATAAACCAAGTCAGGACGATGAGCAAACAGGGTGCTCATGAGTAATTGCAGTCAGATGCAAGTCGATGATGGATTGCGACTCGTGTGACGCTGCAGATGGTCGGTATACGACACACTGTGATTTTGTGTCCTCAGGAGACAGGATCTTGGTCGAGGATATGAATTTTGAAAATGGGCCATTGCGTAGGGCCACGAAATGATACTGCTTTTTTCTTTCGTTCTCTCGAACTGCACAATATGTGCAATTGGTCTCGCTAAAAGTCATGTCATGCTAGCCGCCATAATCATCTCTTCGTTCACCATGAGCTTTCCGGAATCTTAAATCTGCCTGAAATCCAACTCCTGTTTCGCTGTCAACGACGAGCCCATGGTGCTTGACCCACGAACGCAGAACCGGGCTCTGACGGGTCAAAATGCAGTCTTGTGATGCCTGGCTCCCAGCTGAGGAGTGAGACACCTCGGTTGGCTGTACCCAGCTCGGTAGGTCAGAATGGACAGCGTCCAAACAGACCTCGGTCATTTTTATCCGCCCACAAATCCCAGTCTAAGCACAGAGGACGATTGAACCGGTATTCACGCAGGGTCTTGTCCCGTGTTTGCATTGCTGAGATAACGGGAAAATAACATTGCAGGCAGCGGATGTTTTGTAAAGAACCCAGTTCATTACAGCCGTCGAGTTTTTTGACCCATTTTCAATGCAAGTATAGTCTGGTTGAACAGAACTGTCTCGTGTGGACGACATGGCTCTCTCACCTCCCGCTTCGTATGCCACCCTCCCAGTCCGACATATCAAGGTCTGCCATGTGCCCGAGTCGTCGCCAACTCCAACACCAGTCATTTTGATCCAAATTAACAGGCCAGAAATACTCAATGCCTTTACGGACTGGACACGAGAGGATCTCGAACTGGTCTACAGCCTTGCCGATGTCGACCCACGCGTCAAATGTCTCGTCTTGACGGGCAGTGGCAAGGCTTTCTGTGCGGGGATGGATCTCCAGATGGGGTTGAAGGCAGCAAAGAAAGGCCAAGCAGGCCTAGAAGGTCAAAAGGAGAGAGAAGTTGACCACCGAGACTCGTAAGTGTTTTCGTCATGTTCATGCCTTTTCTCGGGGGGGGGGGGGGGGGGGGGGGGGGGGGGGGGGGGGGGGGGGTTTGACACTGCACAGTGGAGGTCGGACAGTGCTGGCAATTCACAGATGCTCCAAGCCTACCATCGCCGCAATCAATGGGGCAGCAGTCGGTGTGGGCATCACAATGTGCCTTCCTGCGAGTATCCGTGTTGCCTATGCCAAAGCGAAAATCGGCTTTGTCTTTGGCCAACGAGGCCTTGTGATGGAAGCTTGCTCGTCATTTTTCCTTCCTCGTCTCATCGGCCACTCGAGAGCCATATTTCTGACGAGCACCGGGGCCGTCTACCCTGCCGAGTCGCCCCACTTTGGCTCTCTCTTTGCCGACATCTTGCCTTCTCCTGAAGCAACCCTTGCGAGAGCACTGGAGCTTGCGCACGATATGGTGACAAAGACATCAATTGTGTCCAACAAGTTGATGCGAGACCTTATGTACCGTGGCCCGGACAGCGCAGAGGAGGCTCATCTTCTCGATTCCAAGGTTATCCACGGTCTCTTTGGTAAGAAAGATAATATGGAGGGAATGCAAAGCTTTCTGGAAAAGCGTGCTGCGACCTTCACAGGCTCCTTGCCTGATGATGGTCCAGATGTGTACCCGTGGTGGCGGCCTATCGATGTTGGCGTCAACTCTCAACTGCCGAACCAAGGCCCGAGTCCCAACAAAGCGAAGCTGTGATAGATTTGAGAGAACGGAGGGTGCAAAAAACCACAAACTTCTAACATGTGGTTCTTGATCAGAACATTCTCCAATGAGCATTCATATCCTGATAATAGAATACAAAATTTTCCCCTGCGAACGAACCTAGCTCAACAAGCCCATCTGGTGTGTGAATGAGCAAGTTGTGTTTTGTCTTGCCTAGTGATTGAGCCGAATGATCTGAAGGGGAAGAATTTTAGCTCTGAAGGAGGACATCCTTCTCTGCTGCCCAGTCATGAACCATCAATCGGCGGCCGTGGCCTCTCTAGTCTCGAGAGACCGAGGATAATTGTCGGACGGTTTTGAACCGAATGGACGTGGCTGGTGACGGCTCTTCAAGCCTTTAGGACGGGGCTGAACAACGGGGGCCTCACATCGATATCGCTCATCACTTGACTAAGAAACATATTGAGATGATGCCAACGTTCTGTACAACTTTTGATCTCTGATGGTGTAAGTAGTCCTCTTCTGATATGGCCAGCTCAACAACGAACGTGGTCTCTGAAGTTTGGAAACGTGGAATCTTCGAAAACAGGGTGGTATTTTGCACGGGAGGAAATGGATCTATCTGCTCGGTGCAGGTCCAGGCACTGGTCTATCTCAAAGCCGATGCATGTGTCGTGGGTCGCAATGTTAAGAAGACGGAACTTGTGGCCCAGCGCATTGCCTCGTGCCGCCCAGGTTGCAAGGTTCTTGGTATTGGTGGTGTCGATGTTCGCAAAGTCGAGAGCCTCAAGAATGCGGTTGAGCGTTGCGTCAAAGAACTGGGAAGTCTGGATTTTCTAATGTAAGAATCTTGACTGATCAAAGAGGCATCTCTCATCTGACAAGGTCCATGCTGACTGAATCGATAGAGCTGGTGCTGCTGGAAATTTCCTGTCACCTCTACACAAATTATCCCCGAACGCCTTCAAGTCGGTGATCGATATTGATGTCCTCGGTTCATACAATATCACGAAACTCGCGCTGCCTCATCTAGTCAGCTCGGTCCAACAGAACAACTCCTACTCGTCCACCCCTGCCGGCCGAATTATCTATGTGTCTGCGACCCTCCACTACACAGGCATCCCGTTGCAAGCACACGCCTCGGTGGCCAAAGCCGGAATCGACGCACTCTCATCTAGTGTCGCGATCGAATGTTACCCTAACCATGTTAGGAAGGTTAGCCGGTTATTTTCACGCCGGCACTTAAAACTGCCGCGCAAGTCTCTCCATTAGATAGATCAATCAAGTTATTAATCCAATAGGTTATGAGCGCCTAAACGCTTGATTACGCGTTGCTCAAGCGTCGTTTGGTTCATCCTAGGTCATCCTTTCCTAACTATCTAGCAGGAATAACCTATCCTTCGTTTTACGGGTTGTATTGTTAGTTATGCAGTAACGGTGTCCTAGTTAGTGTTACGAGCTGCTATATGACACGTGAGGTGTCCACAGGCAAACCCGCGGTGGTTTACTTAGTGATATAGTAGGGAGGGACGCTATAGCTGAGACTGGAAACTAAGTGTATAGTATACAGACCTATACGTATAGTAGAAGATCGTGAGGAACTCGATTCTATGTAACTATTATTAACTACGAGGAGAACTATATAGCTAAGTGCGGCTATATACTACCTAGGATACATATTTAATATGTTACTCTATTAGATATATTAAACATATCAACATATTTCTGAGCCTATCTAGGTATATTACTCTATTACCCCGCTAGGTTATGCTAACATATTTACTAAGATACTAACGTCTGATATATTCTCCTCGGTCGACCTTCCTCCTTATCTTTCCCCTTAGCCTCCTATATAGTCAGTTCGTAATACCTCCCCCTCCTCTAACGTATACGTTACCCTTAACGTACTTAAGGTAAGCGTATCCCTTCCCTTCCACCTTTTACTTCTTCCTTATAGCTAATTATACTAAAGGTTCCGAAACCCCCTCGATCCTAACGATACCGTAACTTAGGTAACGCTATTATGAAGCTCGGCTCCCGCGCTCCTAATCCCTACCTAGAGTGCACTAAGTCGTACTCTATCTACATTATCCGTCGTAGTTATTTAAAGTACGGTCCCTATACTAAAAAGAACATAACTTATTATAGTTACTTTTCTAAGGCTAAGTTTGATCGACTCGAAAATAAGAAGTAGGAGTTAATTCAGTAAGGCTAGGAGGCCTAAAATTTAATATTAGCCTTAGCTAAGTAATTATTAGAAACTTAGTAGCGTATCGCTAATATGAATAAAAGAGTAGATATCCTAACGAAACGTTAGGAGGACATAGCGGATCGTGAGGCGGCGGCCTTAGGTCTACTAGATAATAGTGATAGTGCGGATATAGCGATAATAGACGTAGATCCCTTTATCTAGGATAATCTAGCTTTTAATGCGGTTATTTTTTCTGATCCGTCCCTCCCTTTTCCCGAGTTTAGGGACATAGAGTAGCTCCCTAAGTTATCTAATCGATGATTCTTTAGTACTATCGCTCTTTATTCTAATCTCTAGGCTTAATTCTAGATAATCTAATGTAGTACTAGTAGTATTTAATAATAAGTGTCTTAGGTACGTTTTCCCTTAGTTCCTAGGTATTAGGTTCCATTATTAACTAATATACTAAGTATCGCGTCAGTACTAGGAACCCTTAATAGACTAATATCTTTTCTAACTTCACTTCTTACATCCCGTAGAGTCCTACGTTAGTTATCCCTCGCTAGCGTTTAGTATTAGTCTTATTTTCTAGTTCTAGTTCTTTCGGGATAATAGGTCGCGTACCTATTCTTTAATAGTATTCCTTCTTTACTCTAGATAGTAAGTTATCACTATATTCCTAAGTGTTCTCTAAATCGTCATATCCTAACTACTTAACTAGGTATATATCGATACACTTAATAGCTTCTGATCCGGGGCTAAAGTTAACTAACCTCTTAATCTTATACTTTAGTTCTCCTATTTCCTTATCGATCTCCACTAGTCCTAGTTTCGCGTTTAGATCCCTATATAGTTCTAGTAGGGATTTATAGAATACTAAGTGTATTTCTAGTATCTTTAGGAGATCTAGTTCATATATAATTAGTTCTAGTTTCTTTTTAATACGATATAGTCCGATTTTAGTATAATCTAGTTTATCGCTTAGTCGTTTTATTTTGATATTTTTTCTTCTTATATAGACTATCTCTCTCTCTTTAAGGTCTAGTCCCTTAGATCTTCTTCTATTTTCTCTTTTTATTATTTTTTCTGATATTTTTTATAATTCCTTTTATATTATATTATGTAGCTCTTTTATCTTATTAACCTTTGTGGAATATCGCTATTTGGGCGTACGGCCTAATTAGGCCTAGCGCTTTATCACGTGACTAGTGGATACTACTAGTCTATACTAGTACTAGATCACGTGGTATAAGTGGCGATACTAGGTGGTGTGATCGCTTATTAATAGCGATTCAAGGGATTTCTTTTATCTTCTATTATTACCACCTATTATCTATATAAGGACGCTTCTACCTCCTAGATAGTTATCTCAACTTAAGTCTTTTAGTATCTAGTAAATGACCTCCTCCGACCGTACACTCAGACCTTCTAACAACCTTAATCCTTACTTCTTCCGATATTAGTTTCTTAAATTTTAGTGTCTTAAATATGTTTAGATAGTATCTATAGGTTACGTAAAATAATGATATTCCTATTACGGCAGTACTATTATTAAA